>NW_027249627.1:0-112007 GCF_030848795.1 Temnothorax nylanderi | reverse complement strand
TTTGAAATGTGAATGGATTTCAATAGGACTCACTTCTTCCACGGTAAAAAATTCAATCATCGCCTTTGTCTGCTACGCATATCTTATATACACACCAGTTTGAAATGCTCGTATGACACACTCAACTGATCACAACATCATTCAATATAATGCAACTAGAGACTTCAAGTAACAACTTAGTGAGACGCAAAATTTTTTATGACGTCAGATTTGAAAGAAAAAAATTAGGAGGAATTACTTTCGTTCCGATCCTCGTACTATTATAAACATGTCAGTTTTCGCGAATTATTTTCTCTATATTTTATAAAATATTTATGGTTTGCTTCCTGAGCATCTTCAGATAATTGTCCTATTGGTACGATAGCATTTTTTATAATATCACTGCCATAAATCAATAATTTGTGGACTGAGACTGGCATGTAGTACCATGGGTATAATGATACAAATAATTCGGGAGTTTTAAAAGCATAGGAAGAACGAACGTGTCAATTCTTAATGAGCTGAACATCACCGACCGACTGTCCACTATTTGCCGCAGACGAGCTCTCCAATACTTTGGTCACAACACACGTAGAAACCTGGACAATCTTGAAAAACTGATTGTACAGGGGAAAGTTGAGGGGAAGAGACCAAGAGGCCGGTCTCCATAGCGTTGGCTGGATCAAATAAAGGATATCACAGGCCAACCACTACAAAAGAACCTCCGAGAAGCGGAAGACCGCCATTGTTGGAAGACGGTGGTTCGCCACTGTACATGACCATAATGTCACGACTCTTCAGACATGAAGATACGACGAGAAAGAAGAAAAGCATAGGATTCGAATTCCAACACGTTAATCCTATTACCGCTAACGATTACTTGCAACAAAACTGCTCGGGGGGGGGGGGGGGTGTGAATCGCCCCGGATTCGCAAATTGGTCTAGAAATCTCGAAGGACCAGAGGGGGGTATCGGCCCCTCACTAAAGCGATAATTAGCTATTGGTGCACTATGCACTTTAACGAGCAAACGAAAGCGTGAAAGCGACTCACCGTGTCGGTGCCCCGGCGCCCTCCTGGGGATGCGCTCCGTTGATCTCGTCTCTCCTCGTGGCGGGCCTCCGTGATGCGGGAGGAGCAGGCAGCAGGCAAGGTGGAGCAAGGCAAAGCGTGCAACAGGCAGAGACAGGCAAGCAAGCGAAGCAGGCAGGCAAGGCACGACACGCTGGTTATACTCGTCGAAGGCGACTTAATGAAGAGTGTTAACTTGACGACATCCGAATGACGCGTCTGAACTTGACCGCATCCGAGTGATGAGTGCGTGCTCCGTACTCATCCGCTCGCGCACCTGTGGAAGTACGGCGCGAGCGAGTACCAATTTCTCCATAATTAGGCGTGCCACCCGCGGGCGGGCAGTACGAGTCGGGTGAGTCGCGCGAATATTGACAATACATTGATCGCGATCCGCCAACGTTTCGCGCGAGTCGTCCACGAATTCGGAGTTACCGACGGTAACATCGATCGTAATCCTATTTTACTGGCTAAGGCAAACAATTAAGCGAACAATTAGACGAACTATTAACGCAAGCGAACTTAAACTAATATTTACATGTGAGCGCCAAACAAAAACTCCAAATCGAGTTATTAAATTCTTATCTAAACCTGTAATGGCAGGTGATAATTTTGGATTAGCAAAAAATTTTCTGGCCCTGTTGCCATCATTGGATGTACCTTTTCCTTGAGTAGAGAGTATATGAGAGAGCTGGGCCGGGTGCTCCGAGGGGGGAGCGGGGCGGGGAGGACTCGAGGGCGAGGGGGGCAGGGGAGGGGGGGTTTGTCAGGGCGGCCAGCGCGTCGGGACGCGTTCTATAAACATTTATCATATCGATGTTCGGCCGATAGTATTTATAAACATTTATAAACATTTATAAACATTGAATAAACATTTATAAACATTTATAAACATTTATAAATACTTCAGATGCGAGCGCCTATGACAGGTTTTCTTTTTAGGAAAAGTCATCACGTGGGGAAGGGGGGGTTTACGTTTTAGGGCGAGGGATCCGCGGGGGAGGGGTTGTCATGTTACCAAAGCGAGCGCCGATGTCCGGCTGCTGTAAGTTTATCGACAAATGTAAACGTGATAAAATTTCTCGTCGTTGACGAATTAACCGTCGCGGTGCTTTCATCATGTTTTCTTCTAGGAAGAGACGGTGTCGTTGACGATTTAACCGTCGCGGAGTCCTCTTCATGTTTTTATCCAGGAAGAGACGGTGTCGATAACGATTTAACCGTCGCGGACTCCTCTTCATGTTTTTTTTTCTAGGAAGAGACGGTGTCGATGACGATTTAACCGTCGCGGCGCGGAATATCCCGGCTGTGCGCGGAGTGGCGCGGCATATTGTAAAAGCGAGCGCCGATGTCCGGCTGCTAGAATGTATAAACAATATTTTTTCTAACGGTAATTATACAAATGCATCGTCGCCAGGATGATTGATCAGTCTTCGGCTAGCTTTCGCGACGCGAACGTTCATATTCGAGGGTGAAGGTTTTTGTGTCAAGTGGGCGGTAATATAAAGGAAAAAAGTTTTTTTTCGTAACAGTGAGCATGAAAAAAATATGGAGATAGACAATAATTTCGATATGGATGTAGATTCATCCGACGAGGATCGGCCGATGTCACCGGACACTTATAACAGCGATGAAGACGATAACCGTAAAGAAGTTATCAATAAAACAGTGTCGCGTCCGGAAATTTTAGCGCTAAATAGACGCACGAAGTGTTGCGCCATTTATTTCTATTATATTGACAGTTCATATATCGTGTGTGCTTCGTGTATGATTGCTTATGCAGACACTGAATCTGAGCACATGTATGCTATTCGAAAAGATGTAACCGAGCCGTACGATATAATAAATGGTCGATTTTGCAAAAATTGTAGTACTCCATTATACCAAATATTGCCGTGCAATATGTGCCTGATTTGCACGAAGTGAAAAAAACATTAGCTTTCGCGACGTGAACGTTTTTCATAACAGTGAGCAAAAATGTCATCGGACAGTGATTACTTCAGCGATGAAGACGATGGTCATAAAGAAGTCATCGATAAAATAGTGTCGCGTTCGGAAATCGTTGCACTAAATTTACGTACGAAAGAGTGCGTAATATACTTTTATTATTCAACGGGTGGTGCATTTGCACTATGTCCTTCGTGCATGATAGCTGTATCGGACCTTGATATCGAGTACATGTACGCTGTCAGAAAACACTTCGTTGATTTACGCGATACGATGCATTACCGCGCCTGCTCAAAGTGTCGAGAATCATTGTACTTGACATTTTCATGCAACATGTGCCCAATTTGCACGAAGTGAAAAAAACATTATCGCAAGCGGGACATTATATATATAACGTGCGCAACATGGAATGGACAAGTAACGATAGCTCTACAGAGTTTCCAGATTCTGAGGATGAGTATATAATGGAAGATGTCACCGATGCTTTGCGTGAAGAAGATCAAGGAGTAAAATTGACGGATGTGCGACGAATATCACCGGTACAGTTTCTTCGCGATCGCGAACTAGGTATACGCGGGACCGGTCAACGCATCGTTAGACAAGGAGTCGTTATTAACGACGATCTTCCTTATAACTGGAGGTCTAACGTAAGACGGAAAGTGTATCGATGGCTGCGGGACAAGTGCGTTAGCGAGAAAGAATCACGTGCAGCTCGCTGTGCTAACGTTGTGCCACATTATATTAAGCCTATTGTTGACTATCACTATTGGGCGACTAAAATTTATGAGAAGCTCAAGTATGAGTGTGAAGTTGTATACATTAAGATTCATACAGGTATTGGGAAGTACGTCGAATTGGCGGTGATGAACAACTCGGCACATCTGTCAATGTACCCTAACCCTATCAATGATCCTAGCCGTACATTGATGCTTCAAAGAACTGGTGAACGTGAATTTTATGATTTTATTAATAATTGGCACTTTGGTGTCTCCTTCTTCAGTCTTCATCGTTTTATGCTTAAGCACTATTGCGTTCAACATTGCGAACGATATTGTTCAGCGTGTGATCGAGTCACGTGTAAGTGCTCTTCCGAAAAATGTGACGTGATATAAAAATAGTGCGTGAAAAAAAAACAGTATAAAAAAATGGAACATCCCGATGAAACGGAACGCGACCTGTTGGAACAATCCAACCAAATCGCTACCTTGAGCGAATATTTTGCATGGGAACAGCGATGTGAGGAATTTATTGAGCAGCTCGAAGAAGGCTGTCGTTTCAAGCGTCCGCGGCTCTCAATCGGACACAGACAATCTTTAGTGGCAATAATCGCGCGACTCGAAGGTGCAAAGACTCGATTACAGAGACGTTTCGTACATATCGGTGGTGAGTACGCGGCGGGCAGTAGTAGTGACGATAACGCGGAAAGACTCGTTTGGCGAGAGATCGATACCGCGTTCGAAAGCCGTGTATTGACCGGTGCGGTGATAAATATCAATCACATCGAACCGCGACAATTTCTCAAAGATGCTGGAGTCATCGTGCTCGATCGTGTGCGGAATGTCAAGCAAAGACACGCAAGTGTAAAGATAAACACTGTGTTCAACGGTGAGTTTGTGACGGGTGACAAACGTGCGAATAAATGTATCAACACGAGAAACTGCGAACTCTTTCGTTCGTCCGATCGGTCCGATCTGCGCGAGTGGTACAAGCGACACGTTATCGAGCCTACTTTATCATCTCTGGAGGAATTTCAGGAACGTGACAGCGGGGTGGGCGTTGTCGCGTATACTCAATTTGACAGTGAACGTGAACAAGTACAATCCTTTGCGCGCGGGATGTTACATCAATTTACCGCAAGAAATTAAATTGAAGAAAGCGGTGATCAACGTGCAATCTATGGACAATGCGTGCTTCGCGTGGTCTGTGGTCGCCGCGCTGTATCCTGTCAAGGACCATACATATCGGGAATCTTCATACCCTCATTACACAACAGTATTAAACTTACAAGACATTGAGTTTCCAATGACTTTGAAACAGATTAAACGGTTCGAACGACTCAACGACGTGTCGATCAACGTATATACTGTTGAGGGAGAGAAGACGCCAAACGTTCTCCCGATACGGTTCACCGACCGGAAGAGAGAAAAGCATGTCAATTTGTTGTACGTGCAGGACCCGCGAGATGACAACGTGGGACATTTCGCGTGGATAAAATATCTATCGCGTCTCGTTAGCTCGCAATTGAGCAGGCATTATGATCGAAAATACTTTTGCGATCGGTGAGTACTTATACTCCTTTTAATAAAATTATAAAATATTTTTTTAATATAAAAATTTACAAAAAATTGTGTTTTTCTTTTTGCAGTTGTTTACATTATTTTATTTCGAGCGAGAAATTGAAAGCCCACGGAGTAGACTGCCGAGAGATAAACAATTGTGCCATCCGACTACCGAGCGAGGATGACAAGTGGCTGAGTTTTAAGAATCACAGCAGGAAGGAACGAGTTCCGTTCGTCGTGTACGCCGACCTGGAATGTACACTCGAGAAGACGGATGCGGATCCGAGAACGTCCACGTTCAGGTTTCAACATCATCGGGTATCTAGCATAGGATACTACGTGCGGTGCTCGTACGACGACTCGTTATCCGCGTATCGGTTTCGTCGCGATAAAGATTGCATCGCGTGGTTCGCCGAGGAACTAAGACGTTTAGCACACGACGTAAAGACTATCTTGTCAGGTAATGTTCGCATGACAGAATTAACGCGAGACGAGCGGCAGATATTTCACAGCGCGACGCACTGTCACATTTGCGAAAAACCGTTCGAGCCAGACGACGTGCGAGTACGCGATTATTGTCATCTGACCGGTCGTTGTAGAGGTCCCGCGCATTCCAACTGTAATCTAAATTATAAAGATTCGCATTGCATTCCAATAATTTTTCACAATTTATCAGGCAACGACGCGTATTTTATTATCACGGAAATAGCTACAGCGTACGAAGGACACGTAGACTTACTTCCAATCACGAAAGAAAAATACATATCGTTCACGAAACACGTTAAAGATACCGCCGAAGAATCAGATTCGCGAAGCGACATAAAATTACGGTTTATCGATTCGTATAAATTTATGAGTAGCAGCCTCGATAAATTAGCATCTTTTCTATGCAAAGATAAGTTAAAAATTGTACGTTCTCAATTTTCAGACCGAATTATCGACCGAGGATTTTGATCTTTTGACGCAAAAAGGTGTCTTTCCGTACGAATACGTGGATTGCGTGGACAAGCTGGAGGACAGAAATAATGTAATAGATATTAATATTCTTTATTATGGTGGATATTAATCAGAATAGCTCGCATAAAATTCTTGGTGGTACGTGTTGTCCCACAACTACCATGATTTCAGGGTAAATTTTAAGAGAAAATTCTGTCCGTGTAGAATTATCTTTATCTTAAATAAGCAAGTTACATGAGATAAGAATCGGTGACATCTTCCATTATATACTCATCCTCAGAGTCTGGAAACTCTGTAGAGCTCTCGTCACTTGTCCATTCCATGTTGCGCACGTTATATATATAATGTCCCACTCGCGATATTGTTTTTTTCACTTCGTGCAAATTGGGCACATGTTGCATGGAAATGTCATGTACAATGATTCTCGACACTTTGAGCAGGCGCGGTAATGCATCGTATCGCGTAAATCAACGAAGTGTTTTCTGACAGCGTACATGTACTCGATATCAAGGTCCGATACAGCTATCATGCACGAAGGACATAGTGCAAATGCACCACCCGTTGAATAATAAAAGTATATTACGCACTCTTTTGTACGTAAATTTAGTGCAACGATTTCCGAACGCGACACTATTTTATCGATGACTTCTTTATGACCATAGTCTTCATCGCTGAAGTAATCACTGTCCGATGACATTTTTGCTCACTGTTATGAAAAACGTTCACGTCGCGAAAGCTAATGTTTTTTTCACTTCGTGCAAATCGGGCACATATTGCACGGCAATATTTGGTATAATGGAGTACTAAAATTTTTGCAAAATCGACCATTTATTATATCGTACGGCTCGGTTACATGTTTTCAAATAGCATACATGTGCTCAGATTCAGTGTCTGCATAAGCAATCATACACGAAGCACACACGATATATGAACCGTCAATATAATAAAAATAAATGGCGCAACACTTCGTACGTCCATTTAGCGCTAAAATTTCCGGACGCGACACTGTTTTATTGATAACTTCTTTATGGTTATCGTCTTCATCGCTGTTATAAGTGCTGTCCGGTGACATCGGCCGATCCTCGTCGGATGAATCTACATCCATATCGAAATTATTGTCTATCTCCATATTTTTTTCATGCTCACTGTTACGAAAAAAAACTTTTTTCCTTTATATTACCGCCCACTTGACACAAAAAACCTTCACCCTCGAATATGAACGTTCGCGTCGCGAAAGCTAGCCGAAGACTGATCAATCATCCTGGCGACGATGCATTTGTATAATTACCGTTAGAAAAAATATTGTTTATACATTCTAGCAGCCGGACATCGGCGCTCGCTTTTACAATATGCCGCGCCACCCCGCGCACAGCCGGGATATTCCGCGCCGCGGCGGTTAAATCGTCATCGACACCGTCTCTTCCTAGAAAAAAAACATGAAGAGGAGTCCGCGACGGTTAAATCGTTATCGACACCGTCTCTTCCTAGAAGAAAACATGATGAAACCACCGCGACGGTTAATTCGTCAACGACGAGAAATTTTATCACGTTTACATTTGTCGATAAACTTATAGCAGCCGGACATCGGCGCTCGCTTTGGTAACATGACAACCCCTCCCCCGCGGACCCCGCCACCTTCCCCATGGACCCCACGCCTTAAAACGTGGACCCCCCCTTCCCCTCGTGATGACTTTTCCTAGAAAGAAAACCTGTCATAGGCGCTCGTATCTGAAGTATTTATAAATGTTTATAAATGTTTATAAATGTTTATTCAATGTTTATAAATACTATCGGCCGAACATCGATATGATAAATGTTTATAGAACGTGTCCCGACGCGCTGGCCGCTCCACAGTGAGGCAAAATAGCACCTTTTCGTTCAAAATAACTTTTAGCCGAAAGTATACAACCGATTTTAATGATCAGGGTCTTAAATTAAAGCTTATAAAATTCCTCAGAAATCTGTCATGGCCGATTTTTGATAAACGTTTTTTCTTTCTTTTTATTTACGTGTAAATATGAGAAAACGGAAATGTCGTAGTTTCAAGATCGCGATATACATATAAACTTTGAACAATCACTCGGACTTTCAAACAATTTGCTACAAATTGATATTTTATATAAATTTACAAAAAGAAGTTAATCGAATGCACCAATGTGTGTGCAGAACATATATTACTCTGCGATTAACAAGTCCTGGGCTTCTTTATCGATAATGCTATCCTTAGTTTTCTAATTTTTATTTTGTCTGATGCTACCTATAAATGGATCAGAAGAAATCAATAATTTATGTATTATGTCAGCATTAGTAGCACCTCGATTACACTTCCGGGTATTATATTCGCGAAAGCGTTTGAAGTCCTTGTTTCTCGCTTCTTGAGCTTCTTCCGTCAATTGGCCAATAGGAAGAAGAGCCGATTTAATGACTTTTCCGCCATACACCAATATTTTATGCACAGATGAAGCCATATAATACCAAGGATATAGATCTACGTAAATCTTGGCTGTTTCTAGTGCATATGCGTCAAATTTACAAGAATCAATTTTTTTCCCGCAAGCCATTGTCTGGAGAATAATACTAAATCTCTTTATCAGTATTTGATTAATGCCTGTAATCATTGATGTTAATTGTGGATCTCGAAAAAATCTACGTGCAGTATTGCCGTCGTTCGATGTTCCAGAACCATGTTTCGGTACATTTACAATCAAACCCATATGCTCTTTAAAACCTCTTTGGATTTTTTGTTTTGCATTTTTTATTTGGTCTTTCTGTTCGGGTGTTTTTGCTGTCCATTCTTAAATTGTAGGCGATACGCTATATGAAGAAGGCATTCCATAAAACGTATCCACGCGTGTAAAGTGGAAAGACCAAATTGGAAATTGGCAACGATTTCATGTTTTTGTCTTACTTGATCCAAATTATTCATTTGAAAAGGATTGGCTCCGCATATATAGCACGTTGATGCCGATGCAGTATTAGAGAGAGCTTGGCAGACTTTGCCATCTACCATTGTGAGCAACATTTTATGATACACCAAAAAATTAACGCCATTTATTGTAATAGATGTTGGCTCAAGGTAATTAATTTCATCTTGTAAGGACCTCACTTCTGCCCTAGTTTTATCTGGCGATTCTTTCGCATATTCAAATTGTATTGGTCTACAATACCTAGGAAAAGCAGGATGAGGATTATTCCATAGTACCGAAGATTCAGATTCCAAACATATTGGAACCAGCGAAACCATAAAAATACTTTCATCCGATATACAATCATCAGCGAATTTCTGTTTATATTGTCCCTGATCAGAAGCCCCATCACATCCCCATTTTGTGATTAACGTTAAAGACACAGATTGCTCTTTTTCAAAATTGACAGGAACAACATTTTGCACTTGCAGTATTCGTGATCCTGTATGGTCTAATAAGGCTTGTAATTTAATTTTGACATCCGTTTCCGTGATACTAAATGCTGCTTCTGCAGGGTAGCACTGTTTTTTTGCGAAAGAAAGTTGTTTATATGGAACCAAAATATCTGCATTCCGCTGTTTTATTTGTGATCGAATTGTTTCATATTGATATTTTGTCAATTTTACGTCTTCTATTAGCGCTATAGCTTCAGTTTCTGAAAACGGAATAATTTTATTTTTTTTTAAGCTTTTAATGTCATCATCAGTTTTAAGTAACAGGTCGTTTATTATATTTGCTATTTCAGTCTTGCCACTATTGCGCAAGTTTTGCAAAAAGGCAAGTTCAATTTCAGTTTCTGAATATTTTTCGCGAATTAACTAGATTTTTCTTCCTTTTGTTGATGTAGAGCAGAGCTCGGCAAGAAATGCACATTTCGGCCGATTTTCATTTGACTCCGCCTCCCGCTCTCCTCTTACCGCGACGTCCCGCGCGCAGCCTACGAGCTTCGCGAGGCTCAGGACCGTGCCGTTTTGCGACCGCATCACCGTACCGGCACTCCGCGAATAGTTTTCCGCATCACCCATGGGGTACTATTATTGACGCGTTTTTTTTTAAGTGGTATCCCCTGTAGGCCTAATCCACTAAAGACAGACAACCCTTTCATAAATTTAATTAATTGGAACTTTAATTAATGAAGAAGCAGAATTATATGTGTATATATATATATATATATATATTTATATATAAATCTCTTAAGTGAAATAAAAAATACTCACATTCAGAATAACTATTTTCGGGATTTTTTACAAGCGACAGCAGGAACGTCGATCTGCATATTGCACGTAGCAAGACGCATAAGACGCGGTAAAGAATTGTCGCTTAAACAAGAACGTTTTTCATTTTTGATCAGTTTCATTTTTGAGAAAGAAGTCTCACACAAATATGTAGATCCGAACATAGAATAAATTCGGAGTCCAAAATCTCGAAGCTTGGGGTAGGATGATTTCGATAAAATTTTATAAAAATCTGCACCGGTTTCTTTAACCGTTTTAAAAGAAATATTATTTTGCAGATCACATAATTCATCCTGTAAATTAAGATGCTGTTCTTCGATTGGCGCTGTAAGAGGATTCTCAAAAAGAATTAATTCTGTTCGAAGTTTTTCGAAGCAGGTAAAACGCGTATCGAATTCTTCTATAACAGAATCTACGAAATGGATGTTTTCCTTGAAATTACAGCTACTGCCATGTTCTTCGAGAAGAATCTGGCAAGAAGGAAAGAAATGGAAAATGTTATTATTTAAATGAGATTTGAATAACTGTAATTTCCTTTGGAAAGAATCAACATGACTAACTAATTGGGAAATATTTTGATTTGGTTTTTGCAGCTTTAAATTGAGAAGCCTAAGTTGATTAGTCATGTCAGTAATAAAGGCAAGTTCGGAAAGAAATGTTATATCTTCTAAAACAGATATATATTCCTGAAATTTTGGATTGTTTATTTCTTGCAAGAAAAGGAGGATCTCTTTTCTTATTGCAAAAATATTTCCAAACATTTTGCAGCACTAAGCCAACGTACTGAACAATAAAGTGGGACATCTGTGTGGACAGCATTATGTTCTTGGAGAAATAATTGAAATTTTCGATGACTGAGGAACTTGTGTCCACCTTTAATTATATTAATGATTTTAGTAACAGTCTCCATAGCTGTTGACAATTTGATAACTTTGCCGCTTAGTGCTTCCTGATGAATTATACAATGTATAATAGGGATATTAAAATTTCGCTGCTTTAATTGGCCGGCAAATCCTATTTTTGAACCTACCATAGCTTTTGCGCCGTCAGTCGTAATCGAAGAACATTTATTGAAGTCTACGTCAAACTTTTTAAGCGAGTCTTCGACTGCTAAAAAAATATCAAGTCCGGTTGTTGTATCATGTAACGAGACAAAATCTAAGAGCTCCTCGACACATGAGAAATTGTCTTGCACGATTCGAATAAAAATACTCCACTGACTCGTATGTCGGATATCGGTGCTCTCATCCAAACACAAAGAAAAATACATACAGGACTTTAAAAGATTTTTTAATTTTTCTTCTATAGAATTACTGAAATCAGTAATTCTCGAAGTAATAGTTTTTGCACTGAGGGGAATACGCATTGCTTCGTCAAGCCTCAAGGAATTACCGAAAGCTTTTACTGCTTCGATGATACAGTTTTTCACGAAAGTACCTTCGGTAAATGGCTTCGAATTTTGTGCTATAAGCAAAGAAATAGCATAAGAGGCTAGTAGGGATTTTTGAGAGGAAGATTTAGAAGAAGATATTGCACCTTCTTCAAAAAATAACCATTCTTGATAAACTAATTTCAATCCTTCAATAATACTTAACTTTTCTGAATGTGAGTAATTCGAGTAATCGACTGAATGACTATTTATGAAATGCCTTTTTTACTGTAAATTTTTTTACTGCCGAAGGTTCAAAACCGCAAAGTAAACAAACCGTACGATTGGAAATGTAACTGAAGAAATAATTAACTTCCCAGGACTGATCAAATTCTTGAACATACCTTTTGTGATCCATCCTTAAGATAGATTTGTTAAAAGAAGAACAAAACCTATTTTTTTCCACTGCAAACGACAGCAACTTCTATCAGCCGATGTGTCCACTACGACCGAGAGAGTTTAAATGACTCTCAGGAAGCAAAATTTTTTAAACAATTGATGACGGCGACTGTTACGCGATCACGCCGGTTGCGTTGGGTTAAACTCTCTCGCGCCCACGTAACAGTCGCCGTCATCAATTGTTTAAAAAATTTTGCTTCCTGAGAGTCATTTAAACTCTCTCGGTCGTAGTGGACACATCGGCTGATAGAAGTTGCTGTCGTTTGCAGTGGAAAAAAATAGGTTTTGTTCTTCTTTTAACAAATCTATCTTAAGGATGGATCACAAAAGGTATGTTCAAGAATTTGATCAGTCCTGGGAAGTTAATTATTTCTTCAGTTACATTTCCAATCGTACGGTTTGTTTACTTTGCGGTTTTGAACCTTCGGCAGTAAAAAAATTTACAGTAGAGAGGCATTTCATAAATAGTAGGGTTCTAAAGCATGGAAAAATTTCCGGTAAAATTGGAAAAATTTCCGGTTTTTTTGGAAAAATTTCCCTTGTATTTTTTTCCAAGAAAAATATGAAAAAATATTTAATTTCTTTTTTTTGTATGTTTTGCTTCAAACCGTTACTTAAAAATCTTAAGAGACTGAAGAAAACTAATATTCTTCTTTACGTTGACATGAACTACATCCTACATCACATGCTATGCTATAATATTATTGTATATTGTATTACTTTTGATAAAATGAGGGGCTTTGTCAGAGAGAAAAAGTCATATATGTTATATGTATATCCAAATTCTCAAATTATATTTTTATTTTGAACAGACTTATATAAGTTTCAAAAATACATTAGTACTAATTACTAATGCATCACAATTGTCAATTGCACTTTGAACATCATCTCCTCTCGCTTATTTTACTTATTCTTATGTAATTGGCACATTTTGAGAAATTGAGACTCATGACTTCTGAGTAGTCTGAGTCACTTTCACTTTCAGTTTCAGACATGAAGTCTAGAGAATCACAGTCTAACTCAAAACTTAAACCTATATCGGCTATATCATTGGTGCTGTCAATAGGAACAGGTACATAAGAGGTATCATTACAACTACTATCACAAAAATCCTTATTTTTAGCTTTGGACGGCTTCTCAGGTAACGCATTTGCAGTGAAACGCAGGTTGGATTTGATTGCAACCTGCTTTTGAACTCGCTCATTAGTCAACCTGTTTCTTATCTTTGAATGAACAAAGCCATGGGTTGACCAGTTACGTTCACAAGCAGCTGAACTAGGTGGAACATTAAATAAACGCATAGCAATAGGATAAAGATTTTGATCTGAACAAAATCCTCCCCACCAAGTGGCAGGGCTCACATGAGCGGCAGCTTCCCAGATACTACTATCAGAGAAAAAACCAGTTTTTGTTCTAAATTCAGCTAAATTTGCCAAGACCAAACCTTTTTCCAAGTTCAGGAATTCACATTGCTTACTTATAAATTGAAAAGCTGATTGCTTTTCAACTAATTCTAAATCTTTACCCAATTTCTTTGGATCTAGTAAATTGGCTGCAAAATGAATTTCAGAGTTACAATTGTACAGTCTTTCAACAATAGCTTTATTCACTTTTATTTTCTCTTCACCGGTGAATATTGAAGAAGTATCGACTGCAAGAGAAACATTAGTACTAATCTGTTTTGTTAGTTGAGGCACCTCTGAAAGTACAGTTTTATCACTTTCTACTTTAGATATTGCTTTAGCGATTTCAATCAACATTTTGTATAATTCACTTATAAGTTCCCAAAAACCATCATTGTCCAAAACCATATCTCGTATTTCTCTTTTAACATCAAGATTTTCCTCAATTACTGTAGCCTGCATTGCTGCTTTGTTGGATCTGATTGAGTACAGAGAAATTACTAAGTAAAACCATCTGGTTTTTGGTGGCAGCTTGAGAGAAATAGCCTTAGACCCATATCTTTCTTTCTGCTCTGACTTGAAAACAGCATTAATAACATGATGATTCTTGAATTCTTTAATTACCTTTTTTACTTTTTTATTTATACACTGAACGCTTGGCTGTTTGATCATGTCATTCACAAGCAAATTTAATGAATGTGCACAGCAACCAATTGTTACAATGTGAGGATGTTTTTCATTTACCAGAGACCACGCTGCACGCATGTTAGCTGCATTATCAGTAACAATCAAAAATATACGTTTCACATCTACATCATCTTTGACAAGATCATCTATTATCTTAAGTATTTCACTAGATATAAACTTAGCTGTTTCTCGCTCTTTACCAGGTGCGACTGATTTCAAAAATATCGGTTCTGGAGTGGATATGACAAAGTTTATTAAATTCTCTCCCCTTATATTTGTCCATCCATCAGTTATAATACCCAAACACGGAGCAGCTTTAATCTTTGCTTTCACAGACTGCATAACCTGGTCATATTCAGAATTTAAAAGAGGGTTACTTATTTGGTATGCAGATGGAGGTTCATAGGAAGGACGCATGAGAGACATAGCAAACTTCCAGTATGGATTTTCAAAGATGGAAAAAGGAACACCAGTAATAAACACTGCTCTAGCCAAAGCATGATCAATTTTTGTCTTCATTTTATCCGTAGTCACTGAAACGAATTTCTCTAAGGTCTTATTAGATCTTGAGGATTTTGAAGTGCTTGAGCTTGACACTGAGGGCGTACTGGCTAGAGTTGATTCAAATGAAGGAGCAGCATTAGGTACGGACAAGGGCACGAGATTGTTATCCTCATCATCACTTGTATCGCTTTGAATTCTTAACCTCTTTGTACTTGAATGTTTCTAAAACATAAAAAGGAAAATGATTAAAATGAAATGTGTCACTGTTTTGGCCAATTTTTATAATTAATTTTTTTGATTAATTTTTTTTTAAGAAAAGACTAACCTGGATAGCTTTCTGAGTTTCTTTTCTTGCACTCTCCGGGCATTGTTTACAGTCTTTCGCAATGTGCTGAATCATCCGCGTAGCGTTGGCAAAGGAATACTTTAGGTTACAATAGCTACAAACTGCTATACAGGATAGGGAGGTTTTGGAAGAAGTTGATGGACCTTCTGATGTCACAAAATGTCGCCAAATACTAGCTTTCTTACGTCCCATCATGTATTTGAGTATTTCTGGCAAAAAACTGGGAAAAAATGCAGTTGTTATACGTAAAGTTCAGATTTAATTGGACAGATAATAATGTAGATAATTTTGCTTACCAAAGATTGTTTCTTTTGTCAACTAAAAATAAACTTCACCTCGCAGCGTCGTGGCCGCAGCTTCTTCCTTACATTTACACCCACTACGTCTCCACAGCCTCCTCCGCAGTCAAAACAACAGCTTCTTAGGTTATACCAGATGACAAATCGGTGGCCTTAGGCCCACTTCCACAAACGTCGGTTAACTTTTAACTTTTAACCTTAGGTTAACTTACTCTTTGTCTCTTTCCAACGTTCTCCTTAGAAAGAGACGACTTAGGTTAACTCACTCTTCGTCTCTTTCTAAGGAGAACGTTAGAAAGAGACAAAGAGTAAGTTAACCTAAGGTTAAAAGTTAACCGACGTTTGTGAAACTGGCCCTTCCTTACTCACACAAAAAATCTGTTTTCTATTGCTGCACTGCTGAACTAGTGCACACTGGTGCAGTAAATTAGAGTAAAACGTAAAACAAAATATAATTGTCCCACTACTACCACTCTAACTTACTGCACCAGTGTGCACTAGTTCAGCAGTGCAGCAATAGAAAACAGACCACAGACCTCTGGGGCTCGATTCTCTAACGAGAAACGTATGCGCAAACTCTGCTCTAACAGAAAGGCTGCAAATTGATTGGCTATCGCACAGTTTTTAGCCAATAAGCTTGCAACTTTTCTGTTAGAGCAGATTTTACGCATACGTTTGTCGTTAGAGAATCGGACCCCTGATGTATGTACGTATATACGAGCATACACTGCATACAGCTGGTTAGGCCGTAACTCGTAAGCGCGGCGCGCCGGCGCGCCAGATTCAAAACAATCAAAACAACCCGAAGACCCGAACTAATGACGTCAGAAAAAAATTCTACAGCTGTAGAAAGGTCAATTAAAAGCAAAATAAGAAAAAAAGTATTTTTCTAATTTTTCTTATTTTTCGGAAAAATATGAAAAATTTCACGGAAATTTTTCCCAAAAAATTTTTTTCCGGAAAATTTCGAACCCTAATAAATAGTCATTCAGTCGATTACTCGAATTACTCACATTCAGAAAAGTTAAGTATTATTGAAGGATTGAAATTAGTATATCAAGAATGGTTATTTTTTGAAGAAGGTGCAATATCTTCTTCTAAATCTTCCTCTCAAAAATCCCTACTAGCCTCTTATGCTATTTCTTTGCTTATAGCACAAAATTCGAAGCCATTTACCGAAGGTACTTTCGTGAAAAACTGTATCATCGAAGCAGTAAAAGCTTTCGGTAATTCCTTGAGGCTTGACGAAGCAATGCGTATTCCTCTCAGTGCAAAAACTATTACTTCGAGAATTACTGATTTCAGTAATTCTATAGAAGAAAAATTAAAAAATCTTATAAAGTCCTGTATGTATTTTTCTTTGTGTTTGGATGAGAGCACCGATATCCGACATACGAGTCAGTTGAGTATTTTTATTCGAATCGTGCAAGACGATTTCTCATGTGTCGAGGAGCTCTTAGATTTTGTCTCGTTACATGATACAACAACCGGACTTGATATTTTTTTAGCAGTCGAAGACTCGCTTAAAAAGTTTGACGTAGACTTCAATAAATGTTCTTCGATTACGACTGACGGCGCAAAAGCTATGGTAGGTTCAAAAATAGGATTTGCCGGCCAATTAAAGCAGCGAAATTTTAATATCCCTATTATACATTGTATAATTCATCAGGAAGCACTAAGCGGCAAAGTTATCAAATTGTCAACAGCTATGGAGACTGTTACTAAAATCATTAATATAATTAAAGGTGGACACAAGTTCCTCAGTCATCGAAAATTTCAATTATTTCTCCAAGAACATAATGCTGTCCACACAGATGTCCCACTTTATTGTTCAGTACGTTGGCTTAGTGCTGCAAAATGTTTGGAAATATTTTTTGCAATAAGAAAAGAGATCCTCCTTTTCTTGCAAGAAATAAACAATCCAAAATTTCAGGAATATATATCTGTTTTAGAAGATATAACATTTCTTTCCGAACTTGCCTTTATTACTGACATGACTAATCAACTTAGGCTTCTCAATTTAAAGCTGCAAAAACCAAATCAAAATATTTCCCAATTAGTTAGTCATGTTGATTCTTTCCGAAGGAAATTACAGTTATTCAAATCTCATTTAAATAATAACATTTTCCATTTCTTTCCTTCTTGCCAGATTCTTCTCGAAGAACATGGCAGTAGCTGTAATTTCAAGGAAAACATCCATTTCGTAGATTCTGTTATAGAAGAATTCGATACGCGTTTCACCTGCTTCGAAAAACTTCGAACAGAATTAATTCTTTTTGAGAATCCTCTTACAGCGCCAATCGAAGAACAGCATCTTAATTTACAGGATGAATTATGTGATCTGCAAAATAATATTTCTTTTAAAACGGTTAAAGAAACCGGTGCAGATTTTTATAAAATTTTATCGAAATCATCCTACCCCAAGCTTCGAGATTTTGGACTCCGAATTTATTCTATGTTCGGATCTACATATTTGTGTGAGACTTCTTTCTCAAAAATGAAACTGATCAAAAATGAAAAACGTTCTTGTTTAAGCGACAATTCTTTACCGCGTCTTATGCGTCTTGCTACGTGCAATATGCAGATCGACGTTCCTGCTGTCGCTTGTAAAAAATCCCGAAAATAGTTATTCTGAATGTGAGTATTTTTTATTTCACTTAAGAGATTTATATATAAATATATATATATATATATATATATATACACATATTCTGCTTCTTCATTAATTAAAGTTCCAATTAATTAAATTTATGAAAGGGTTGTCTGTCTTCAGTGGATTAGGCCTACAGGGGATACCACTTAAAAAAAAACGCGTCAATAATAGTACCCCATGGGTGATGCGGAAAACTATTCGCGGAGTGCCGGTACGGTGATGCGGTCGCAAAACGGCACGGTCCTGAGCCTCGCGAAGCTCGTAGGCTGCGCGCGGGACGTCGCGGTAAGAGGAGAGCGGGAGGCGGAGTCAAATGAAAATCGGCCGAAATGTGCATTTCTTGCCGAGCTCTGATGTAGAGCATTCGTCAAAATCGTCTCAAGATGGTCTTCCACATCTTCTGGTTTCCAAATTTACGGTAAAATAGGATTTTAACCAGGCTGTATTATTTTTTTCAAATATTTTGTCTCGATAAAATGCTGCCTTTCTTCTCTTTTCGAACGCAGGCATGAAATAACGACAAAGCTTGTCGCGTACGACATCGATTCCTTCATCATTTAGTTCAAACTTTGTACAAACATAATTTACTAATGAATCTACATTAGCTTCCTTGTCCCTGTAACCGTACGGAGGAGTGATGTCCCCCGCGATATTAACATAAGTGTCACCGACACGGTCGCCACTCGATTTTATCCCAAGAAACCGAGAAAGGATTATGAAATATATGGAGATTTTCCCAACCTTTCGACGCCCCGCTGATTCCTCTTTTCCCCTTCTGTTTCAGGTCGCCTTTTCGCCGTTGGATCTAGGATCGCCGCTGGACCAAGCTCTACGGACCTCTGGACTGCAGCTGTGCACCGCTGACTGGACGTCTCCGGATCGTCGCTGGACCACCTCAGGATCTCCCCGAACGGGCATAGGATCGCCAACAGGTAGGTATCGGGATCGGATAATTGTATCGGTAGGGTAAATTTACCGCACACGAGAGTTCAATAAAGGTATCTCTTTTGTTTAACAAAAACCAAAACTATATTTATTTTTCTATGTTGTAGATGATACAAGTGTTTGACTCGCGGATCTTATGATTTTACGCGTCTACCGCGGGATGTTCTACGCCGAGTACAAGTCCCTATCGCAAGGTGAATCGACCGTACTGTTCGGAGTCCGACGAAGAATTCCTCGAGTTATCGTCCCGGCTCCGGCTCCCGACTTTCGAGCTGCCGCCCTACTCCTGCCTGGGTACGCCCAGTCGCATGTACTTGACGCGTGATCGTCACGCGCCCGCATGTGGCGTTCGTCGCTTCCGCGTTCCTAGTCTATTGTTCGCCGTGCCAGATGTTACCGCGAACAAAAGGCCCATTGTACCGTTCAACCTGTTATTCACATACTCGTACACGTAAACAACTTTCTCCATACATGTGCGCGCATACCTTCTCGAATATTCTTTCGTACTTCCACGCAACGTTCCATTTCCCACAATTTATAGTTAATCTTGAATTAATTTATACATTAATTCCTCGGTTACAACTGTTGGAAAGAGAACTCTGCGTTTACATGTTCCATTCCTTACATCACCTACCCGGTAGATGCTTACCGCAATCTACGCCGTGATCCAATCCGCGCGCATCGACCGTGGATCGCGATCTTGCAATTCACGCGTTCAGCCTTTTGACCATTGGTCATTTCCCCTTAAACTCGATGCCTGGAACATGACTACGTCGCTGCCCCGCCGATCGGGCCGCTGGCTAGCCGAAATCGCTGACCGCTTCTCCGTGGCACCTCCATCTCGGACTTTACGCGTCCGCCCCGCCGTTTCACGGCGTTTCCCCGTTGGTCGCGACAACTACAACGATCCCACATCGGCGATATGCCGGTCGGGTATTTGGATCGCTCGATTCGCTTACCATGCACCATGGTACCTGTCTCTCGGGTTCTACGCCTCCGAACTGCCGACCGTTGGTGGCATTGTCTTACTTGCGGTGCCCGGAGTACTTGCATATCGATAACCCGTTGCCCGAGTCGATGGTTGGTTAGATTCGCCGACCACGCCCCGTGGTTACCCCATCTCGGGTTTTATGCCCCCGACAGATCGACTGCTGGCAGTATTGCCTTAATTGGGCTGCCGGTAATACCCTCACATCGATAAATCACCTACCATACCGGTGGTTTGCCTAAACTACTGACCATGTCTTATGGTCATCCCGTTTCGTGCGGTGGTTAGTTCGCTCGCGCGCTTGTCGCAAATTTTGCTAACGCCCGCCCCGCTAATACTTATACTGGGATAGGAATAGGTACACATATGCGAAATCACGTATTCGCTGTCCACGCCTACATCTTTACTACCCTTCTCCGCACGTGGATGTTCCATTCAACATTGCAGTCAGGTGTCGCTTCGCCTTGTCGGCACGCCTTTAACCCTACTTCATACGGCGCGATCCTACTGCCCGTTTTACGCCGCTCGCGCTACGATCTTTTCGGTCGTCCGCCCTTATGGCCGAGTTACTCGTGCGCCCGTACATTGCGAAACTTTTTTGGATTTACGTAATCCCTAAGTGGGCTCCGTTGGTCCTTACCCTTTTCCACCTTTGTTATACCTCTTACGCACACGGAAGTTCTTTCCGTTAAACCAAAACAAATCCCTTAGATTTCTTTGAATGAACAACAACACAAAATTCTTTAACTTTTAGCTTTGTTAAACTTAATCTTTTATTACAACAAACAAAAAAAACCAAGAAAAGGAAAAGGACGCAGGAAGCGAAGAAAAACTCAAACTTCTTTTCCATCACTTGGACTCGGTTAAATAAACTAATCACGCGCAACGCGTAAGATAATTCAATCTCCTTGGATTGTTGTGGGAACGAACACAAAAAAAACTAATGTTATTTATTTACACGCACGCATCTTACTATCTAAATATCCCTACTCGGCATCTTCCTTGATACGCCAGCCGTGTCGCGTATCGCCGCGTATATTCTTCTCCTTTGCGCCTGCTCCTCATCCGAGCTGGCTCTGCCGGTCGTGACCTCCGGCCGCTGGACTCCGGATTTCCTCTCTGTCTTGCCCCCTGGCGTGACGAGAGGCCTCGTGAGTATCCGGTCCTCCAGGATGGTTGGCCCCTTCTTCCGCATTGCTGTAGTAGGCACGACTGCAGCCGTCGGCTGCAGTCCCTAAGTAAAATGTCAGAAAAAATTTTATTTGTAACCTTAATGTTATTCATTATTTTTAATTTAATTATAGTATAATGAAACAAACTGTAATGAAGTGTAAACTATAAATGTTAAGCTATAAACTATAAGTGTAAACTATAAATATGTAAACTAAAAATAAACTAAGCTAAGACTAAATTGTACGTAAACTAAACAGTACCTAAACTATACTAAATTTATATGTAACTAAACTAAAATAGCTTAAGTAACTATAATATAGGAACAAAACTTAGAAGCTAAGATTTATAAACTAAATTGTCAATAACTGAATTTTCAACGGAAATGAATTACTTTTACGAAATGAGTAATAACTAAAATAAACGTATATATATATTTTTTTTTATTACGTAATAAGTACAAAAGTGGAACTTGTCACACAAACAGTTGTTTCTACATTGATTAGCTTAATAGAAATTCATTTGAAGCGATATTAGGTTGCAAGTCTATAATCAAGAGAAGCCTATGAAACATTCGTAAATAAGAAATCTCGCATGTATTAGTCAAGCTAAACGTAACGCATATGCGCGCATGTATATATTAAGCTGGGTATACACCTAGCGAACAAACACCGAACAAACAGGGAACGCGAACGTTCGTTGTTTACATTCGGTAAAGGCTACGTTTACACCACACGACCTGATCTATGACAATGGCTTGCGGGAAAAAAATTAATTCTTGTAAATTTGACGCATATACACTAGAAACAACCAAGACTTATATCCTTAGTATTATATGCCTTCATCTGTGCATAAAATATTGGTGCATGGCGGAAAAGTCATTAAATCGGCTCTTCTTCTTATTGACGGAAGAAGCTCATGAAGCAAAGAACAAGGACTTCAAACGCTTTCGCGAATATAATACCCGGAAGTGTAATCGAGGTGCTACTAATGCTGACATAATACATAAATTATTGATTTCTTCTGACCTATTTATTGGTAGCATTAGACAAAATAAAAATTGGAAAACTAAGGATAGCATTATCGATAAAGAAGCCCAGGACTTGTTAATCGCAGAGTAATATATGTTCTGCACACACATTGGTGCATTCGATTAACTTCTTTTTGTAAATTTATATCAAATATCAATTTGTAGCAAATTGTTTGAAATTCCGAGTGATTGTTCAAAGTTTATATGTATATCGCGATCTTGAAACTACGAACATTTCCGTTTTCTCATATTTACACGTAAATAAAAAGAAAGAAAAAACGTTTATCAAAAATCGGCCATGACAGATTTCTGAGGAATTTTATAAGCTTTAATTTAAGACCGTGATCATTAAAATCGGTTGTATACTTTCGGCTAAAAGTTATTTTGAACGAAAAGGTGCTATTTTGCCCCACTGTGCGCCCTGACAAACCCCCCTCCCCTGCCCCCCTCGCCCTCGAGTCCCCCCCGCCCGCTCCCCCCTCGGAGCACCCGGCCCAGATCTCTCATATACTTCCTACTTCCTTGTTTCACGAAGTCTATCAAGAGACCTGCTTTTGTTCTGAAGGCAGTCTGTATCTCTCTTTTTCTTTGCTCGACTTCTCGTTTATGACTCTCATTCCTCACTGACCAACATTTGATATTAATTTTATACGAAATATGTGATAAGCATTCGAAACAGCGAATACAGCAATGTAATGAAGAAGGTCCGAACGAAAAGTATTCATCTTTCACAATTTTTTGTTTCATTAAATTCAAATCGTTTATTTCACTTGGAGAAGCGCCACAAATATAACATTTCATTGATGATTTAGTATTTGTCATTATGTTACAGATTTTATTGTCGATCATAGTAAATAAAAGCGTATGCTGTATCGAAATACCTTCTTCGGAAACAGATGATATCAAAGAAGATATTTCTTCCTTAATTCTCTTAGTAATAGCTTTGACTTCAGTTTCTTCTTCCTTCACGAATTTGAATTCGATCGGTCTACAGAAACGAGTTGAGGAAGGGGTATCGTTTGACCACAATACTTCGCCATTTTCATTAGAATAAATTTTTATTGGTACAAAACTGCATATAAAAATACTAGAATCATCGTATAAGGGATGATCAAAATTCAACTTGTAACGCGATTGATCGGAAGCATCATCGCATCCCCATTTAGATATCATCGTTAAATTTGCAGATGCACTTAAACGAGGACGTAGCAGTTTAATGAATCTAAAAGCAGTATGATCCAAAAGACTTTGTAGAGAGACTTTAACACCTATTTCAGAAATTCTATCGTTTCTCGCTGTGGAAAACAATCTTTTTTCGATAATTGAGTTTGGTAATAACTAGGTAGTGCTCTAAATCTAAATTTGGTGACGTCACGAATAATATTATATTGATAGCGTGTTAATTTTGCAGAAATAAAAGTACTTAAGGATGTTTTACCTATAGCTATATGTAGTATAATTTTGTTTTCTTGATTGAAGACTTTGCATGTATGTCAAACAACTCAAAATTTTTTATATGTTAGAAGGGATTACCGTTAACAGTTTGCTTGGGGGGTTGTGAATCGCCCCGGATTCGCGAAAGGTCTAGGATATCTCGAAGGACCAGGGGGGGGTATCGGCCCCTCACGAAAGCAATAATCAGCGATTGGTGCACTATGCACTTTAACGAACAACGAAAGCGTGAAGCAATAAGCGACTCACCGTGTCGGTGCCCCGGCGCCCTCCTGGGGGATGCGCTTCCTTGATCTCGTCTCTCCTCGTGGCGGTCCTCCGTGTGGTGCGGGAGGAGCAGGCAGCAGGCAAGGCGGAGCAAGGCAAAGCGTGCAACAGGCAGAGACAGGCAAGCAAGCAGGCAGGCAAGGCACGACACGCTGATTGATACTCGTCGACGACTACTAATGCACTTGTCGAAGACGACTCTTGTATGTAACTTGACGACATCCGAAATGATGCGTCTGAACTTGACCACATCCGCATGATGAGTGAGTGCTCCGTACTCTTCCGCTCGCGCACCTGTGGAAGTACGGCGCGAGCGAGTACCAATTTCTCCATAATTAGGCGTGCCACCCGCGGGCGGGCAGCACGAGTCGGGTGAGTCGCGCGAATATTGACAATACATTGATCGCGATCCGCCAACGTTTCGCGCGAGTCGTCCACGAATCCGGAGTTACCGACGGTAACATCGGTCGTAATCCTATTTTACTGGCTAAGGCAAACAATTAAGCGAACAATTAGACGAACTATTAACGCAAGCGAACTTAAACTAATATTTACATGTGAGCGCCAAACATGCCGCCCACCAAAATACAACGCATTGTATTTTACTAATCCGAGTTCGCGGCCCGTGGTGGGGTGCCCATCGGCAAGGGGCACAATTTCACCAAGGGTCGCAAGATCGAGCCGTCCGCCACCCGAACCGTGGCGACACGCGGGACGCCATCGCTACCCAAATGTAGCGCCTCCACACGGCCGCGCTTCCAGCGCAAAGGGGACGCGTTATCGTCTTTGATAAGCACTAAAGAGCCCACGGTGAGCGGGTTGGCGGAGGTCCACCATTTGGGACACTGCTGCAGAGTATTAAGGTACTCCTTGTGCCAGCGCCGCCAAAAATCCTGTACTAGCTGCCATTGTCCTAAGCGATTCGTCGACAGCGGAGTCAGGTCGAGAGAAGGAACGGATACAAGAGGCTCCATGGTGAGGAAATGTCCCGGGGACAGGACCTCGAGATCCAGAGGATCTGTGCTTAGAGGGCAGAGGTGCCTGTAGTTCAGGACGGACTCGATCTGCGCGAGGACCGTCGTGAACTCCTCTATCGATAGAATTTGATCCCCTACCACCCGCCGAAGGTGTGTTTTAAACGACCTGACACCCGATTCCCAGAGGCCCCCGAAATGGGGCGCAGAGGGAGGATTGAACGACATTTGATCCTTTCTCGCTCCGCCGCGTGGCACATGTGCTGCTCGAGCTCTCGCGCTGCTCCCACAAAATTGGTGCCGCAGTCGCTGTACAAGAGAGAGCAGCGTCCGCGACGGGCGACGAAACGTCGCAGCGCAGCGAGAAAGGAGTCGGTGGACAACAAGAAAGCGACTTCTAAATGTATTGCCTTAACCGCGAAGCAAACGAATAGGCATACATAAGCCTTGAAGGAGGAGACTCCCCGAGCTCGACGAGGAACTATCGAGAACGGCCCCGCGAAATCTACACCGCTAATCGAAAATGGCTTGACTGCACTAACCCGTTCGACCGGGAGGTCTCCCATGGAGGGTTGAAGAGCGCGAGGATTCGCTCGGAAACATCTGTAGCAACCGGCAAGGACGCGTCGGATCGCGCGATGTACTCCGATTATCCAAACCCGATGGGCGAGCAAATACTGGAGCGTGCGTCTACCTGGGTGCAAATGTGTACGGTGTACCTGTTCTATAGCGAGCTCGGTAAGTCGATATTTATTTGGTAGCAGCACAGGGTGCTTGGCCTCGAAACTCAATCCCGAGTGGATGAGCCTGCCGCCCACCCTGAGAATGCCCGTTGGGTCAAGGAAAGGAGCGAGTTTGAGAAGAGGCTTGGGTAGTCTCTTCCTGTTTCGAATTCGATCGATTTCTTCGCGAAAGGATTCCGATTGAACAAGTTTTACTACAACTAATAATGCCGAATGCGCTTCGAGTTAATCCACGGCCAAGGTCGCGGGCACCGGCTTGGCCCTGGATCGACTTATAAATCTTCGGAGATACGCTACTATTCTACAAATCTTATCTAACGACGAAAACCTATCTAATAATGAATATATGGAATGAAGTGCATCGAGCGCGACGAAGGGTACGATCCGTTCCTCCTCGCGAGAAAGGGATTCCTCCGAAAGAACAGGCTCGGCGCGGGGCTCGAAATCCACCAGCCACTCTGGGCCTCTCCACCACATTGAATTAGCCACGAGTTCGCGAGGAAAAAGTCCACGTGAGCAGTGATCGGCTGGATTGAACTCGGTGGCAACATGACCCCAAGCCGATACCGAGATCTTCTCTTGTATCCGAGCAACGCGATTGCGAACGAAGGTCTTCCATCGGTGCGGGGAAGAACGGATCCAATATAGAGCAACCTTGGCATCGCATCAGGCGTACTCCTCATCAATTTCTATGTGTCCTCGCAGGACCAGACGGACGTAAGCGATCAGGTTAGCGAGAAGCAACGCAGCGCATAGTTCCAAGCGGGGTAGCGAAAGAGCGCGTAACGGAGCCACCTTAGATTTGGCACAAAGAATTATGATTTTAGTCCCCGAAGGAGTGACAATACGCAAGTACACTACGGCCTCATATCCCTTCTCACTCGCGTCGCAAAAACCGTGCAACTCGCGCCAAATGCTATCGCCCGCGAGAAAGGTACGAGGTATACGAAGGGAGGCCAGCGCGTCAAATTCCGCTTGATAGCGCTCCCACTAGCGACGAACATCTAACGGGGGTTCATCGTCCCACTCAAGCTTCAAGGTCCATAAGTGCTGTATCAATCGCTTCGCGGTAAATGTCAATGGAGCTAAGAACCCCAAGGGATCAAATATACGTGCTACCTCCGATAAAATCGTACGCTTAGTGCATTTTCGAGTCAGAGGGTTAAGCTGAAACCCGAAGCTATCTGACTGCGAATGCCAACGAAGGCCCAGAACCTTAAGTGCTTGATCCTCGGTCGATTCGAACGAAAGCATTTTTTGACTACATATTCCCGGGTCGAGGCCCTCCAACGCGGCGGGATGGCTGCTCGCCCATTTTCGCAACTCGAAGCCGGCGCTCTGAAATAATTCGAGTAATTGATCGCGAAGCGCGATCGCTCGTTCGACGTTGCGGACACTGGCTACGACGTCATCCACATACAGAGACTCGAGTAGCGCCCCGTACACCAACGGATACTTATCCCTATTGTCGTAAGCTAATTTAAGCAAGCAATAAATCGCTAGAAACGGGGAGGCCGTGTTACCGAATGTGACCGTCTTGAGTATGTAATCGAGGATAGGATCCGATTCCGAAAAACGCCAGACGATGCGCTGATAATTGCGATGCTCCGGGTTTATCCAGATCTGCCGGAACATTTGTTTCACGTCCGCGGTAATGGCCACGGGCTCAGCGCGAAAGAGAAGCAAGACTGTGACAATGTCAGGCTGCAATCTCGGGCCGCTGAGCAAGGTATCGTTTAACGATAGCCCATTCGGGCATTTCGACGAAGCGTCGAAGACGACGCGAAGTTTTGTGGTGGTGCTATCAAGCTTGTAGACGCCATGATGAGGCAAATAGTAAACGCGACCGTTCGCGGGAAGGGGGTCGCTCGCCAACTCCATATGGCCGCTCTCGAGATAATCTTGCATAAACGCATTATAGTTATCTCGAAATTCTTTGTTCGACTTAAATCGGCGTTTGAGTGCGCGAAGTCTATTGATCGCTATCGGCCGCGAGTCCACGAAGAAAGGAGAGTCCGACGCAAAAGGATACGAAACGACGAAGCGGCCCGAATGGTCGCGATATGTAGTTTGATTAAATATCTCCCTACAGCGTTTATCCTCCTCCGAATACGGACTATGCTCCGGAACTTCCTCCAACTTCCACAAATGCCCCACCGCGGCGTCGATCGACTCGAGCGTGGTAGCAAAGGAGTGCAGAGATTGCACCTTTAACGACGGAGAAACCGCGCCCATCAAAACCCATCCAAATACCGTATTGAAGGCGTCCGGTTCCCCCTTTTTTCCGGTACGACGGCCGTCACGCAGCACGGACACGAAAGATTCCGCTCCCAATAGAATATCGATAGAACCGGGCAAATGGTATTCCGGATCCGCGAGCGGAAGCCCCTTTAAATGGCTCCACGCTTCTGCGGCAATTCGGTTGGTAGGCAACGGCGAGGTTATGCGAAAAAGCACCGTGGCCTCGATGGGGAAGCAAATTTCATTGCGATTTTGCGCCCGAATCACAAAAGACGTGAGGCCCCTCGTGGTGGCGGCCTCCGTCTCGTTGACGCCTAATACAGTCACGCGGTGCTTCGTCCGAGCGAATCCGCCTCTTCGAAGGCAGCTCTCGGTAATGAAATTGACTTGACTCGCGCTATCCAACAGGATGCAAACCGGAAACAACCCGCCATGCACGTCGAAGGCCTCCGCGCGAACCGTTGACAGCAAGACTCCGCCATTTGAGACGCTAGCCATCGAGACGATAGGTTGATCGCCTGCATTCACAGGTGACGCGGTGTTGTTAACGACTGGAGTGACCGCCGGAGCGGTCGCGAGAGACGGGCCGCTAGCCTGCTCGAAATGCAGGAGTGAGTGGTGCTTCGCCCGACAAAACCGGCAGGTCCAAGAGCTAGGGCAATCCTTCAGGCCATGTCCGGCACGGAGACAATTTAGACACAGTCCCTTTTCGCGAGCAAGGTTATGCCGTTCCTTGGCTGAGAGCTGTAGGAAACCGGGGCATTTAGCCAACGGGTGCTGCTTCGTGCATTTAGCATTTAGCATGCGTGACCAGGGCACGTTGTCACATCAAATGTAATTGCATGCAAAATGTTATCCAAACTGTATTCAACGTAAATATCAATATATTATAGTGCGCTGCAATGTAAAAAAGTAATATCCTTTACAGAAACATTAATTTTATTTCAAAAAAGTACAAAAAGCACGAAGTTTTCGTCTTAATCTAAATACAAGAATTCCACTCGAATGCACAACTTATTGATCGTTAACATCAAGACGAATTACTTCTAGATCGACTACTGCGGCTCTCGCAGTTTTCCGTTTGTAGGAGCGCACCATATCCCAATTGCACCTATGACATTAAAATTCGTGACAACGTGCCCCGAGGGCATTTTTTTACTCCAAACAGCCTCATGGCCGACACGTTTGAGATATTCATAAGGTTAGGTATTGCACGCGGTAGGTAAAAGTACATACTTTAAGATAATATAAAGGTCTATTCTGAAAAAACATAAGCTTCATGTCCAGTACGTTGAATATTAGACAATAAAATTTTACTTACGGTCGCAAAAAACTTTCAAGTTGATTTTACGTCAACACGGCTGGAGCAATCTCAACACTGTAAACACACCAAAGATGGGCATACACTAACACGTTTTGGGAATGACGGGTGCTGCCCTCTGGTTATTAGTTTTTTAAATAAGGCCGATGTAACAACGTGCCCCGTGTGACAACGTGCCCCGGTCTACCCTAACCTATCGAATTACTGGAATTTCAGTATTCACGAAAATGTCATACTTTATCAGATTACTTTGAGGAAAGAACAAGGGATAAAATCAATTATTATAAAATCAATTAAGCACATTTATTTATAGTTTAGGATATATATTAACATAAAATCTCGTCGAAATTTGAATCATACGTTTTTAATTTTTTCGTCTAATATCCGGTTTCTGATAGATTCGCCCCACTGTGCGGCGGTCGTTCTCTATTAAAAAGTTATGAACAAAAAAGTTTAAAATATATAACAATTTGTGTTAGTGCTAAAGGAAGTAATTTGCTGATGTGTGTATAAACAGTACACATGTAGGCGGGGGAGTGGAGGGTGAACCTCCTTTCACGTGGAAAGTTGAAAACCTGAACCTCAATGATGCAATGATAAACCTCGTTTCGCCCTGTAAGCAGGAGTGAGGTGAGGTAGGGTAAACTTTGTTTTGCGTGAAAAGTACAATGCTGTCCAAACTTGACTTTCCTTTGTTTATATATGTACTATTTTCATATACATATTAGTTGTTTATGCCTTTCAAAACTCAAAATAACTGCTATATTTCTCAAACTTCTTTCATTAATAACTTTTTAATAAACAACGACCGCCGGCTAAAACCTTTCGAAGGTCACTCGGGATGATGACCTTGACAACATATGTCAAGGTCAAAGTCATCGGTCAGGTTTGACCTTTTATGCATATTAACCGTTATTTTATGTACACTTCCAACTAATAGGGGAACTGTGCCTAATATTGCACTCCATTTTCTAAAACCAGAATCTTGACTGAAAACTCCTATAAGAATATAACTAAACCTCATCATTTTATTCTATGATTATCGTAATATAATCTCCATGGCATGAATGTGTTCAAAATTTACTTCAACTATCTTTTCTGAAGGAAAACAGAAAAAGTAGCGTTTGACGACATCGAAAAGAAGTGTTCCTAATATCGCACCCTTACACATTTTTATTAAAAATACAATTATGACAAACAATATATGCTGGAAATAGAAACAACTCAAAATAAGGTACATAAGGTTCGTTCTTAGTACATACCTTTTTTGCTATATTAATAACGGAAGATATTTCTTGCGAAATTTCGAAACCTCGTTAAAATTATGAACTGTTACGCAACTTTTTATATCACAATTTCAATTGAAATAAAACAAAAGATCGTCCAAAGCAGTATTGTTCAACAGTTTCCACTGTTCACTGATAGAATGCAACACGTAACAGTCTCAATATCGTAGGTGCGGAATTAGAAACAAGGCGATATTAGGCACAGTTCCCCTATATTCGTATCAGCAGCAATAGCATGAATCGATGTATGTGGATTTACATGAAAATGAGCCAATACTATTGCATAACTATCATTATTTGTACATGACTTTAATTAGGACGTTTTCCATCAGAAAATTTTCCAGTTTCTCGCAACTGCTGTTCAATGTTTCTGAAAGTTTTCTCTGACGGATGATTTCTATCTGAATATTGCTCCCTGTACAAGACTGCAGTTTTACGAGAATTTCTTTTACATTCACCAAATATTAATAACATACACATATGTCACTTTTTCTGAATTAGAATAATGATTCATTGCTGCTATAGAAACAACGATTAATATCCACTTCAAAAGAAGACGAAGAATACTGATATTAAGTAGTTATAAGTTGTTTCCAGACAACTTTCAGTGTTTATGTTTACACTTTTAGTCAGAGCTTATAAGTACTGCTATTCACACAAGATAATGTTGCAAATTTAATATTAAATATAAATAGAAGTGACATTTCTGATAGTGTGTTGAATTTGTCTTAAACTCCCCTTAAATATTATGAAAAAAATAGTATGGTGCTATTTCAGAAGGTGATATTAATTTTTTTCTGAAAAATTTTTTTAATTTTTTTAATTGCGAGTTGTAGCTTGCATAAAGCAGATAAATGCTTATCTTACAATCTTTTTTTTTAATTGTCGAAAGCGTCTCAAAAATCGTGCGGGACTGTTACGCTAAACACCTTGTATATTATTTCCCTATTTAAAACTTTAAACCTTGTCTTCTATGAATTAATAATAATAGAGATACGGTTCTTTACCTCTAAGATGCAGATATATCATTCTAAATATGAGAATTCTAGAATACAATAAATATTTAGGTTAATGTTAATATTCGTAGTTTTAGATGTACATATTTTGTAATTTGCATATACAAAAATAAAATAACTAAAAATGAATAGAATTTAATCTTAAATTAATGAAATAAATATGCACTAAATTAAATACATATATAATATCCATAATACATATGTGATTAAAAAAATCGATATATTTGGTATTTCTATAATTCTTGAATCATTTAAGAAAGGATAGAAGAAATCATAAGGTAATGTGATATCTAAATTAGGCCCGCCAGCAAAATAGTATTTGGATGGCTTTGAAACATCATGAAAATTGACATAGGAAATAATATTGACATGGAGGACATCTGTACAATTCTTTAATGCACATTTGGTCCAGCTAACGTCTTCTTCCTTGCTGAATGCAATTCCAACACCCAATATTTTATAATTCGTCAATGTTTTGGGCTTTGACAACATAGAATAAAGGATATTCAAATGCATAGATGTAACTAATCCCGAACATAAGATTCGTTTTCCGATTGTATGCGCAGTTACTATATTTCGTGGTATCCTATCAAACACAACACGCAACCAATCAATAGCATTTTTGCTGGAAAAATTACCCAATTTTGAGACATAAGAACTATAATGTTGACTTATATTTAAGAAAGAGTCCTTTAGCAAAAGACTCATAGTCAGATTTTGTAGCTCCGCGCAAGATATTGTAGTAAAATTCTTGATAAATAATTTGACAGAGCATGTTAATCTAATATCTTCACCGAATACGATGATATGTCTATTAATTCGGTCACATTCTCCATTTTTTTCAGCCAAAGGCAATGTAAGAAATCCATCAGTTCTGTTGAAAAAAATATTATCGCTTTTATTAGCATGAGAAACGCCAACAATGATCGGCTTACCCATTACGTAGCCAGGATTTCCACTACGAATGAAAACTTTTGTATCATTTGAATCTATCCAATTGTATTCGATCTCGAAATATTGATAAAACGCATGAGAAGCATTTCCTATATTAAAATATGCATCAATAGTGTTGATACCAGCGGAACCATTGTGACCAATCACATATTTCAAACCCTTTACAATGTTGATACAAATCGAGTTCATGCAAAATCCCGATATGCTGGATATGTTGGTTCTGTTACATGCAGAAAATGACTTCAGACAGTAATGAGTTCTTACTGGCAAACAAATGTTGCTTTGACATATCTGAAAAATAATTTTTAGAATTAAGGCAAATAATAAATGTAAACAAGTAGAAGAATACCTCACATGAAGAAAAGTAAAAAGGTCTGGAACTATGGAAAAAAAATTAAGTACAAAAAGTTCAATTATATAGTATTCTTTATTGAATACCTAAATATAAAAATTATTTTATATAGTATTATCATATAATAAAATAACAATTTCACAATAATAATATAATATATAATAATATAATAATATAATAACAAATGTCGATTTTGCATATAATATATTATTAATATTTATGTTAATTTTAAGGATATAATTTTTGCAAAATAATATTATTAGTCCAGTCAAAATACGATTAGACCTAGAAAAAATTGCAACACAAGGTTTTATTACGTCATTGTGTTCAGAAAAATATACTGAACAACATATTCAAATTCCGCCATTTTCCGCTATCCCTAAGTATGTTTTTTATTAACAATTTATAAACAAATTTGTTTTTCTCCACAAATACGATGAATTTCGAAATTTTTGTAGAGATCAAAGTTGTAGAGCAGACAAATATCTACAAAAAATGTTCTTATGAATTTTTTGAAATATCTCATATTATTTGAGATATTTGCAACAAGAGCTACTAGGCTACGCGCGGAGCGGAGCGGAGAGTTCTAACAAGCACACGGCAGTCTCTACCGGTCGCTGCTAGTTATCTAGGTTCTACAAGGAACTTGAGTTGGTTCTCGATACTAGTATATGTGTCTATGTATACACACACATATATATGTATATATGTACATTCATATTATATATATATATATATATATATATATATATATATATATATGTGTGTATACATAGACACATATACTAGTATCGAGAACCAACTCAAGTTCCTTGTAGAACCTAGAGAACTAGCAGCGACCGGTAGAGACTATGTACATTCATATTATATATATATATATATAATATATACATATATATATATATATATGTATATGTGTGTATACATAGACACATATACTAGTATCGAGAACCAACTCAAGTTCCTTGTAGAACCTAGAGAACTAGCAGCGACCGGTAGAGACTGCCGTGTGCTTGTTAGAACTCTCCGCTCCGCTCCGCGCGTAGCCTAGTAGCTCTTGTTGCAAATATCTCAAATAATATGAGATATTTCAAAAAATTCATAAGAACATTTTTTGTAGATATTTGTCTGCTCTACAACTTTGATCTCTACAAAAATTTCGAAATTCATCGTATTTGTGGAGAAAAACAAATTTGTTTATAAATTGTTAATAAAAAACATACTTAGGGATAGCGGAAAATGGCGAAATTTGGATATGTTGTTCAGTATATTTTTCTGAACACAATGACGTAATAAAACCTTGTGTTGCAATTTTTTCTAGGTACCCCCCCTTTTTTCCGTATTTTGACTGGACTATATATATTATTGTTAATGTTGCTGTATTATATTTGCTTATTTTCTATTTTAATTTTTACAAAGAAATTTTATATTAATTCATGAAATTAATGTAGAATGTTATACAGAATAATATTCTTCATTATATTTTTACACAAAATTTACCTGTTTCATAGTAAATGTATTGTTGAATAACGGCAGAGATTTAATAACTGTGAAATTACTGTATGTCACAGTGAATAAAAATTGATTAACATTTGTTAATTCATTTTGTATGCATGTACCTTTCCAATTTTGTAAATATCTTAAAATCTTCTTAAACGTACATATTCCAGTAAATCCAGACTGTAGAAACTCTGAAATAATATTATTAAACATTTTTAATAATGATAATTATTATAAATCTGTAAGAGTTTGTTATTATTAAATTACTGTGTAATATTAATAGTAAAACTCCTATGTAGGGGAAGCAGCTCCTATTACCTTGACCTTGACATATATTATAGAGGTCATCCTTTAGAAGGTTTTAGCTGTCGCTTGTTTTTTTATTAAAAAGTTATTAACAAAAATAGTTTGAAAAATACAGCAGTTATTTTGAGTATTGAAAGACATAAACGACTAATATGTATATGGAAATAGTACATGTATGAACGAAGGAAAGTCTTTTAAAGCAGTGAATTGTTAATATGTTAAACAGTCTTTTTGTTCAAGCAGAGAATAATTGGCATAGAAAAGTATATATGTATACAATTTTATGTGTTAGAAAACATGAATACAAAGTATTTTCTGCTTTTACCATAATTGTATGATTATAATTGTAAACATTATTTATTGAATGCATGGGCGGAACAGGAGTTCCGCCCACACGTACATACACGGAATAGATCTATAAGGGAATTAATTTGCTAATATGTTTGTATAGACAGTATACATGTGGGCGGGGGAGGAACTGTCGTCCCTCCCCCGCAGACAGGAGTGAGTGGGGGTACACCTCGGTTTGCGTGGAAAGTTGGGGAAAACCCCAACCGTAAAATAATAGACCTAATTTCGCCTTTAAGCAGGCATAGGATAGAGTGGGATGGACCTCGCTTTGCGTGGAAAGTACAATGCTGTCCAGAGAACCATCCATGTGAAACGAGGTCCACCCCATCCCACCCCACCCCTACTTACAGAGCGAAACGAGGTCTATCATTGTACGATTCGGGTTTTCAACTTTCCACCTGAACTTAAGTCCAACCCCATCTACTCCCACCTACATGTGTACTGTCTATACATACATGTCAGCAAATTACATCCCTTAGTACTGACAAACTATTATATTTTTTAAACTTCCTTTATTAATAACTTTTTAACAAACAACGAGAGACGGCTAAACCTTTTGAATGTTGCTTAGGGTCATGACCTTGACAACATATGTCAAGGTTAAGGCCATTGGAGCTGCCTCCCCTAAACAGGAGTTTCACCATATTAATGAAATAACTTCTATGAATATATTTAGTTATACAATATAAAAATTATAATATACATTTTATTTATAATATACATTAATAATTTATATAAATTATATATATATTTAACTTAAAAAATAGATAAATTTGTAATTTTCTGTAATGTATTGGCATGTATTAGTAGTATGGAAAATTACGTGATTTCATATGTTGTGTTTCGTGTTTGCCTCGTGAATCACATAAACTCGTATTAAACAGCGTGACCAAGCGTGACGAGTCAGACAGTTGCTCCGTAACTGCCGACACGTTTAGGTGAGTGTAGCACCCATTTAACCACGTTTGACTATCGTCCCGGTTGGTCACGTTGATTTTGACCACTGAAGATGGGGGGGGAGGGGCAGTGTGGTCTAGTGGCAAAGGTGCCAGACTTATAACTGCGAGGACTTTGGTTCGAGTTTATCTGACCACAGTTGAAATATTTCATCTTTTAGAAGAAAGACATTAACCTACTGGTTTTCTTCCAGAGTTACACATGTGTACTACACACTACATTTCTTTCAAAATATTTAGTATTAGTACGAATACTAAAATTGTGTAAAACCACGAATGGCGAATGACCACGTCCCAATTGACCACGGTCCCGATTGACCACTGTCCCGACTGACCACAATCCCGATTGACCACGGTCCTGATTGACCACAGTCAATGCGCAGTAACGTAAAAGTGCGCGAAATTTAAAATATAGGGGAGACCGGGGCGAAGTCGTCACCGGGGCGGAGTCGTCACTACAATTATCTCGAAATCTGTATGTTGTGTGAACTTGTAAACGCTACTTATGGTGCCCATGTGACCAACGGAGTTTAGTGAGATTATATGCCATGTTGTGATTTTCATTAAGGCAAACGTGTTTTCGAAAGTTAAAAGTGAAATTTTTTGGGCGTCCAAAATTTTTAATATTTTAAATATTATTTTCTTTCCAAATCTCGAGATAAGTGATTCTGAAGAGAATGCATGCTAAACACGAATCCAGTGAAGTGTTTTTATTTTCGTTGATTTCTAATATTTCATGAGCGATCAAATTTAAAATCTGTGTCCGGGGCGAAGTCGTCACCAATCCACTGGGGCGGACTCGTCACTGTTTCGACTTTATCCCGGTGGTTTCACTCTATTTTTCGTCGCAAATGCGCGATTGTATTTCTCAATTGCAAGAAAATGGTACGCACATACCATCGCAAAATGACTCCCGTCGACAAGAAGCAAGAAGCAACTCAGGAAGGCAGTTCTCGCGGTGAAAGAAAATAAAATTAAGGGGGTATGCCACCTTTGGGCATGAAATTTAACCTTTTTTTTTTACGATTTTTTTTAACATATAAGGAATAGAGCAATCAAAAATCGGCTTTAAGGGGTCTTTTTATTATACATTGAAGATGTAAAAAAAAATTTTTTTGTATATAAAATTATTCGTATATAAAATATACACCCTGTCAAAAGAGGCCGTGTGCGTCCAACTGGTGTACACAATTTCGGCTGACTGGTATGACCTAGAACAGAAATCCAAAAAAATTCTTAATCTGTGATAGATTGGCTATGGAGGTACATAGGATTTTTGAAAAATACTGATTTTTGCGAAATTGACACTAATTTGAACAAAAGTGTCCAAATTTACACTGAAAAATCGTGTATAAAATTGGTTCCCAAAAAAAAACTAACAATCCAATTTAAAAACGGCTATGTACCTCCATAGCCAATCTATCACAGATTAAGAATTTTTTTGGATTTCTGTTCTAGGTCATACCAGTCAGCCGAAATCGTGTACACCAGCTGGACGCACACGGCCTCTTTTGACAGGGTGTATATTTTATATACGAATAATTTTATACACAAAAAAATTTTTTTTTACATCTTCAATGTATAATAAAAAGACCCCTTAAAGCCGATTTTCGATTGCTCTATTCCTTATATGTTAAAAAAAATCGTGAAAAAAAAGGTTAAATTTTATGCTCAAAGGTGGCATACCCCCTTAAGACAAAGTAAGATAAAGTAAGACAAAATTAAGACAAAAGATAAAATTAAGACAAAAAGTAGCCGCAATTTGGAGTCTCGAGAACTACGTTGAACGACTGGCTGAAGAAGAAAAATGATAAAATAGCACACGGACTTCCGGTTGAGTAAGAAAGGCGGGTGGTTGCTCGGAGAAGAGAAGGAGGAATTAGGGAGGGAATAAAGGAGTAAGAAACGAGGAATGTGACGAAAGAGAAGAGACGTATAAAGGAAGGACGGAGGAAGACGAGCACATGGAGGAGGAACCGGAGTCGTAAGAGAATCGGAGCAAGGCAGGATGGAGAATACGTGGAAAAGTGAGGTTAAGTCGGAGCGAGGCAAGGCCAGGAGAGAAGGCGAGAGAAGAGGGAGGAACACCAAGGAGAGGGACCGGAAACGCGTGTGGTGAGCGGAGAGGCGAGATGGCGCTGAACCGAGGGTCGAGACGGCGCTGGTGTTGGCGATGGGCTTGGGCTGGGGCCGAGACGGCGTGGGGTGCCGGCCCCTCCAAAAGAATGGGTTGGCGCCACTGCGGAGCGTCGAAGCGCAGCACTTGAGCTCGCGGTGCCTGCGCGCACGGAGAGGGCGCGCGGACAGGTAAGAGGAGAGGCGGACGAACAGCGGGTTGGCGCCACTGCGGAACGGCGAGACGGGGTTTGAGAACGCGCGGTGAGACTGACAGTTGAGAGGCAGTTGAGTAATAAGTAAGATAGCACGAGGGCTAAGAGAAGACGCAGAGGTTGAATTGAGAATGCGAAGGAGGAGAGACGTTGAGGAATACGCAGAGGAACGTAAGTGGCAGAGTAGGCTAGAAGTGTATGACAAAGAGAGGGACGAGAGTGATAGGAGGAAGGCAGAGGCAAGCACGAATGGACAGGTTAGAAGTACAGCACACTATAAGGCTCTATGATATAGTGACAAAAAAGGAGAGGATGTCGAGAGTAGGACAGAGGATGGAGGAGGCTGAATGGGCTAAGGAAATCGTGAAGGAATTAAGAGAGATAGGGCAAAGAATCATGGAGGAAACAAGACGAGAAGGAAAGGAGGTTAGAAAGGAAATGAAGGTGTTAAATGATGCAGATCAAGGAAAGCGAAGGACATAGAGAGGAGGAAGAGAAGGAAGCGGATTAGAGTAGCGGACGGAGACAGAAGGAAAGAGAGATAGAGAAGATGGAGAAGAGCGGAAGAGGAATGGCGAGGAAGGAGATGTCAGAAGAGGAGAGAAAAGAGAGCAGCGAAGGAGGATGGAGTGAAAAAGGATGGGGAAGAGATTGGAAGGAAGGAAAGGAAGGAAGACTGAGAAGAAAGCCGGGGAAATATTAAAGGAATAGGGGGGGGGAGAAGAGAATCTGGCATTAAAGTCTCTAGGAGAAAGGAAGAAGAGATAAGGGAATAGGGGAAGAGGAGCAGACGGAAGGGAGCCAGAAGGAAGGAAAGGAAGGAGGACTGAGAAGAAGGCCGGGGAAGTATTAAAGGAATAGGGGGGAGAAGAGAAGCTAGCATTAAAGTCTTTAGGAGAAAGGAAGAAGAGATAAGGGAATAGGGGAAGAGAGGGGAGCAGCCGGAAAGGAAAAGGATAAAGAACGAGAAAGGGAGGGAGGGAACGAGAATGTATAAGGCCGAGGGCCAGTTCGGGATAGGAAGAGTGAAATGTACAGGGTTGGGTACGTCCCTTTAAAACGCCAATGTGTATGTTGGAAAAGATGTTGGAAAAGATGTTGGAAAAGATGTTGTGAAACTGTACAGGGTTGGGTACGTCCCTAAAAAACGCCCTTTAAAACCCCTTGTGGGTAATAAAGTATCCATTATCTATCTATCTATAAATAGCACACTTGGATGACGTGGCCGTACGATATCATGGAGGCTTCGGGCGAAAATCAAAGTCAAGGAAGCAGCAGTGGTCGGGTTCCGACGAGAACTTGGATAATATGTGCTGCGTGTGCTCAGAGATGACAGAGAACAGAGCTGACGAGAAACAGTGCATTTCGTGCGAGCGTAGGGTACATAAGTGCGTGCGCTTTTCTTGTAATTATTTTCCGCCATCGTGTTTTCAATTAATGTTTCTATTTTTCTATTAAAAAATAATTAATAAAATGTATCCTATCATTTTTTATGATCGGAATTATGAATTTTCATTTAAAATCTAGTCCGAGAATGGAGTGACGACTCCGCCCCGAGGCCGTGGGTGTAACGACTCCGCCCTGGCAATTTTAACATTTCAATTTTTGCGCTTTTGTCGTTTTTACTCCATACCAGTTGAACAAAGCGACGTAGACCAAAAATGCCTTCATAAATTTTGTAGCCAAGGGTTTACTCTTTACAACGGTATGACACATTTTACTGAAATTATGGGGACGGCAAGATGACAATCTCAGCGCAGAGGGCAGCACCGAAAATGGAGACGTGTCATAATGTTTACGTTTAATGAGTGGAGAGGTTTGGAGAATTTTTTAACATACCGGAAATGTGTGTGGCATATGGATGTAAAAATAAGGGAGGGCATCGATTCCCGAGGGACAAGATGATGAAAAAACGGTGGATCACTGCTATAAAACGCGAAGATTTATGTCCAAATACAAATTCGCTGTGCACAAACCACTTTAGACCTGAGGATTATATTACCACCGGCTTTGAAAGTGATGAGTTTACAATAAAATTAATAGACGTATAATAAAACATATGTTTAGTCGCGAATTTGTATTCGGACATAAATCCTCGCGTTTTATAGCAGTGATGATCCACCGTTTTTTCATCATCTTGTCATTCTTGTCCCTCGGGAACCGATGCCCTCCCTTATTTTTACATCCATATGCCACACACATTCCCGGCATGTTAAAAAATTCCGAAATATTCACGTTTATGTACACAGATTTTCTCGTTAACGATATGCTCGGTACTCGGTGACAGCTCGGTGCGTCTCCAATTTTGCTAGCGCCCCTAGCGGCTAAGAGTGGCACGCGCCTTCCCCATTTGTTTTGTTGTTATAAATCGGCATCGAAAAAATAGTGACGACTTCGCCCCGGTCTCCCCTACTGTTACCTCTTACATTCTTTGTGATTAAAATGTTTTTTTTGTAATATTATAATTTTGTTAAAGAGAATTAAGAAGTTATTATCATTTAAGTTGGAATAGGAAGATTCTTGAATGGAAACACAAAGATATATACCACTTGGATTTTAGTTATGACTAAATTAAAAAATTTGACATCAGCACTCCCCTGAACATTTTTCATTAATTTTCAAACGGGATACGATTGTCTACGATTTGTCCACGTTTGTTTATTCGAAATTTTCGTTTGTCCACCCTACAATAGAAAGTTACAAAGAAATAAAAAAAACAATTATCTTTAGAAACAACCTTAACTGCAAATTACATACTGGAATCGTTTGTCCACTCGTTAATTTTGTTTGTCCATTCCTTATTCTCGTTTGTCCACCCTACAGAATCGAGTTATTAACAAACACAAAAAAATAGACAATAACTGCCCTGAGCACTTCCGACTGCATTTTCTTCAACTTAAGCACTGGAATCCTTTGTCCACTCATTATTTTCGTTTGTCCATTGCTTATTTTCGTTTGTTGATAAAAATAAAAACTATATTAAATTGTAGATGTTATGCATACACACACACACACACACACACACACACACACACACACACACACACACACACACACACAGACACAGACACAGAGACACACACACACACACACACACACACACACACACACACACACACACACACGCGCGCGCGCGCGCGCGCGCGCTAGTACATGCTAAGACTGCGGTCCGATTCACACTCACAGCGCTAAAAGCATCGCTCTATCTTTGTTTGATATTTGATGTGCAACGAAGACAGAATGATACAACGCTGTAAGTGTGAATCGGACCGCAGCCTTAGCATGTACTTTAAGTTGTAAAGCGAGGTCCACGCTGCCTACCGGCGGAGGTGGGTGCGAAAGGGGGGGGCCGAAAGTCCCCCCTTGTACCCCCCTGCGTGTGTGTGTGTGTATATATGCATAACATCTACAATTTAATATAGTTCTTATTTTTATCAACAAACGAAAATAAGCAATGGACAAACGAAAATAATGAGTGGACAAACGATTCCAGTGCTTAACTTGAAGAAAATGCAGTCGGAAGTGCTCAGGGCAATTATTGTCTATTTTTTATGTTTATTTGTTAATAACTCGATTCTGCTAGATGGACAAACGAGAATAAGCAATGGACAAACAAAAATCATAATTGGACAAACGATTCCAGTACGTAATTTGCAGTCAAGGTTGTTTATAAAGACAATTGCTTTTTTTTTAATTTCTTTATAACTCTCTTTTGCAGGGTGGACAAACAAAAATGTTGGGTGGACAAACGTGGACAAATCGCGGACAATCGTATCCCGTTTGAAAATTAATGAAAAATGTTCATGGGGGTGCTGATGTCAAATTTTTTTATTTGGTCATAACTTTTTTTTAAAGGGTGGACAAACAAATATGTTCGGACAGACTTCTGACATCGCGATATTTTAAGTATTAATTAGAAACAAACGGGACATGAGCGACGATTTTCCTTCTCAGAATCTTTTTTACTACACAAAATGTAATACTAAAAAAAAATTAACATACTTTGGAAAAATCTTTATTACGCGATAGTGTTTGTCACACGTGCATATAAACACGTGCATATAGATACAAATAACTTTCTCGTTCTCGTTAACTTTCACAAGACAGCATATATATGGGCAATTCCACGTCAAATCGGACAAGATTTGACCTCGTATTTTTTAAATCGATTGAAACTTTTTTTACATGAAATATACATAAAATAAGCAGATACGTATTTTTTTGTTTGTCCGAAAAATTTTTTTTACAAAAGTTATAAACAATACAATTTTCGTCAAAAATGAAGAAGTCGTCTACTTTACAAATTAATATCTCTGGTTATATTTGTCGTAGAGAAATATTCAAAAAAGCATTTTAAAGCTAAGAACGCAATCTTTGAAAAAAAAATAGTTTAAGTTATAAGAAATTGCAAATTCCAATTGTTATAAGCAATTAAAATGTTTAATTAATTTTTTCATTAAAAAGTACATTTAAAAATTTTTTTTTAAAAATGCTATCTTATTCTTTATTTCATTCTGAAATACACATATTTTTTATTTTATGGAGAAACGATGGATTCTATTTTTTATATAATTTTAATGACTGAGGCGCCGCGCCGCGTTGCGTCGCGCTGTGCTCGCGTCTCTAGTTCGACCATATTAGTCCCCAAAATACAGATGGCGAAGTAATCGACGGCATCGATGCGCCGCGCTACTTGGTCGAACTAGAGACGCGAGCACAGCGCGACGCAACGCGGCACGGCGCCTCAGTCATTAAAATTATATAAAAAATAGAATCCATCGTTTCTCCATAAAATAAAAAATATGTGTATTTTCAGAATGAAATAAAGAATAAGATAGCATTTAAAAAAAATTTTTTTTAAATGTACTTTTTAATGAAAAAATTAATTAAACATTTCAATTGCTTATAACAATTGGAATTTGCAATTTCTTATAACTTAAACTATTTTTTTTTCAAAGATTGCGTTCTTAGCTTTAAAATGCTTTTTTGAATATTTCTCTACGACAAATATAACCAGAGATATTAATTTGTAAAGTAGACGACTTCTTCATTTTTGACGAAAATTGTATTGTTTATAACTTTTGTAAAAAAAATTTTTTGGACAAACAAAAAAATACGTATCTGCTTATTTTATGTATATTTCATGTAAAAAAAGTTTCAATCGATTTAAAAAATACGAGGTCAAATCTTGTCCGATTTGACGTGGAATTGCCCATAACGTATGCAATTGTTGTGCCCCCTTTTTGCGGAGGGCACTTAAATGCTTTTTGGTCCACGGAGGATACGGAGTCGATGGAATTAAATAGCACTTTTTGAATAAAGGATAACTTTTAATAGTCACTCTGCGTTACAATCGTTATTCGCGTTTGATGCCCGTCACTGCTCTGGTTCCCGACTCTCATTGCCCTCTCGTCTGCTTCTCTCCTTCCGTTTTGTTCGCTCGTCCGTCCTTCGGTTTTGCTGAGTTGCCCGATCGGATGTAGGCCGATCGCGCAACTCATTGTTTTGATTTCTCTTTGTCTCTCGGTCTTGATTTCTTTTCACGGCCTCGTTTATAATAAGATCTTTACAATACATATCTTTAAATAACAATGTTTCTTAATCCTATTTTGTAATATTAATTTGGGGTCGCAACATCCCTCCCCCTTTGAGAGAAGGAAACTACGGTCTGTAGTTTTAGTTACACTTTTCGCTGCTTATCCTATTTTTATTTCTATCGGGGTGCTTCATTCACTTTTATTGTTTCCTGAGGTTACATTTTTCTTATCTTCTAATATAACATCGCTGGATCGCTCTGTATGTGCGGTCGGGCGCTTGCTTGTTTCTTATTTCTTTTTATTACATAGATACTTATTCCTATTACGCTTAATATAATTACAATCGTCAGGGTCGATCCTACGGGATATATGACATAAGGATTTTTTATTATGCTATCTTGGGATTTTTCTAATTCTTTATTTATTTCGTTTATGTCTAAACTTAATTCCATTAATTCGTTCGGATTCCTAATTACCGGTTCTAATCTAATTTCCTTCTTCGCTTGTTCGTTAATATTTTTATTTTCGTTTGTTAGTGTTAAATTAAAATCTGCTAAATGCATTTGTATTTGTTTCATAGTCGTTTGTCTTTTTGTTTTTATAATAATGTCGGGTGTAGTTAGTTTACAATTTTCATTTATACTTATTTTTCCTGTTCGCTCTATTTCGATTTTTTGTTCCGCCTGATCATTACATTGTATAGTTAATTTTTGTTTTTTTGGCGTTGAGAATAGCCACGTTTGTGGTTCGATTAATGTTATCCATAAGGTTACGTTTGACATTATTTAACGTTTTTCGCAGGTATTTACATATCCTGGCGTTTTTACATAAACTTGCACCTCGCATGGTGCATCGGCTTTTATAAAGTATACCGGGTAGTTTCGGTTACATATATATTTTATTCCGTTTCGTTTACAATCATTTAAATCACGCTCCGCTAACGTTATATAATTATGATTCTCTTTATTTATCGCTAAGATGTTGTGAGTAATTCTTAAAAATGTAAAAATATTCGCGTGGTTGTAGACAGGTAATGGTGTCGTTCTTATTATTTCATACATGGGGTATGCTACCACGGGAAATTTAATTATCGTGTAAATATTCGGATTATCGTAATACGCGTTAATTTCTACGTAACTCTGTATATTGTTCCAATTTTCTAATCTAACTTTGAATGGGAAATGAGATCCTCGCGTCAATTGTGACGTCGCCTCTTTTAATTCCGTAATTATTTTTTCTATCGGTAATAAACGAGTGAGTATGATTCCTTCTCGCGAATATGTAAGGTAATCTATCGTATCTTTCACGTCTTCTATTAGATCTTCTGTAATTGTGGTTATTATTAATAACTGTTCGTCTATTTCTTCTCTTCTTGCGAACTTAGCTATTTCCTGCTGTATTCGTGTTGTGACGTTCGTCAGCAGTTGTTCGTTATAATATAACGATTTTTCTAAGGCCTCCATGTGACCTATTGTGGCATTTATCACCTTTAATTGATTTTTTGCGGTGTGCCGTAGAGTCTGTTGCTGATTTTGTATCAGTTCGAGCTGCTCATGTATGTGTTTTGCGTCGTCGGCATTCATAGTACCGAACAGCGTTTTTCTGGTCGTGCCGATTGCATCTATTAAACCACGTTTGTTATCGTTTGTTTTATATATAGTTTGTAATCGCGTTAATAATTGCGTTAATTTTTCATTATCTTTCTCTATCGCGTATGGAGAATATTTTTACACATCTGCTGCGTGTCCATTGCGAGTATCGTTTCGCATAATTCTTCGGTTTGCTGCAAAAATTCTTGAAGTTCGTGATATCGGTTTCCTAGGGCTGCTACGTCGATTTGAATCGTTAATCTCCATGTAGCTTCTACCTGTTGTAATTGTCCGGTTCTTTCAAAGTATATTCCCGGCTCGTTGCTGAATTGTCGTACCTCGTACGATGGTGCTGTGTCGGGTTTCACTTTTTTCGCGAAGTGCTGAACGACGATCAGCGTCCTGTAAGATAAGGACTCGAGTTACTTTTCTCCGAATTTTTTATCTTGGCTTTATTATACCTTCTCCTTGCGTTTTTTCTCTTCTCGCGTTTAGTGTGTCTCTAGGTTTAGCTCTGAGCACATTATTTGATTGAGCGAGATCATAATGAGGTGCATACAATGTAATTTGTATTTCGCGCCGGCGTCTTGCGACGTCTGTATGCGGACTTATTGGCTAAGGGCGGCGCGTGCGGGTGCCCTAAGTGTGCGTGGTGCGCCTAGTTCTGGTGCGCGTTCAAGTGCGTGTGCGGGGCCCTCATCGCCTCGCTCACCCCCGCCTGCCTATGAGGAAATAGGCCGCCCTGGCACGTGGGTGCCTATCTTGCCCTTGCAGATTTCATTGGACGTCACCACCGGTCGGAGGGCGGTGAAGTTGGTTCGTCGCGTGTGATTTCTTTTGGTAAGTACTAATTATTTTATTTTTTGTTATTCTACTTTCCTTATTGCCTATTACTATCGCCTACTTTCTATCGCCTATTTTTGTTCTTTTGCATGGTTGTTATTGTTCTATAAAGGGCTTTAATCGGTTTACGTGTACTCGCGTAGTTTTCCGTCCTTTTTTTAATCGTATAATTGACGTCTGAATGTTTTTCGGTTATTTCGTACGGTCCTATCCACGGGGATTCTAATTTTTTCGATGTTTTTCTGCGCACCGTCTCGTCGTGCAACAGAACTTTGTCTCCTACTCAGAAATTGATTTCTTTCGTTTTCTTATCGTACGTCTCCTTGGCCTTAGTTTTTTCGTTTCGCAAATGTTTCTTTGCCACCCGTTGTGTCGCTCTTAATTTTTCTTTTAATTCCTGCGCGTAATCATCGTAAGTATACATCGGTTTCGGTGGTTGCGACAGTGCCGTAGGTAGTGTTGCTCGGTGCCCGTATACTAATTCAAAGGGCGTAAACCCGGTCGCGGCGTGTGCGGCGTCGTGTTATACGCGAACATTGCGTATGGCGTCCATTCGTCCCAATCCGTCTGGTCCGCGTTAATATAATGTCGCAAGTATTCCTCCAATGTTCGATGAGAGCGTTCTAGCGCTCCATTGCTCTCGGGATGATATGCCGTTGTTTGAATTTTTTCTATCTTTAGTAATTTGCAAGTGCTTTTAAATATTTCGCTAAGGAAATTCGTTCCTCGGTCCGTCAGAACTTTTTCTGGAATCCCGTATTCAAAGATTATTTTTGTAACAAATTCTTTCGCGATCGTATTCGCTTCTTGATTAGGTACGGGTATCGCTTTACTGAATTTCGATAAATTATCCTGAAACGTGAGGATATATTTATTTCCGTTTTCGGTCATTGTCAAAGGTCCTACTATATCTAGAGCACATTTTTCAAACGGTTTATCCGCGGTGTCTGTAATTACTAAAGGTGCTTTACTTTTTCGCGATAACTTATTCTTCTGACGTAGTTCGCATTTAGTAATATAATCTTCGACGTCTCGTGTTAATCCTCGCCAATTATGAATCAATCTTATTCGATTTATGATGCGTTCCACTCCTTGATGTCCTTCTACAGGTGCATCATGGTATTCGTAAAGTATACGTTGTTTCTTTTCCTCGGTGTATCTTCTTTCGATGTCCTGGTCGTTGTTCTCATCCTTCTCTATCTTATTGATATCCGTCGGCACGTGTCGACTCAGCGCGTCAGCATTTCTATTCGCTTGACCGGCCTTGTGTGTGATAGTATAATCGTATTCTTTTAATTTTAATCTCCATCGCATTAATCGCGATCCGGGATCTTTTACGTTGAATAGCCAAACCAATGATTTATGGTCTGTCACTATCGTGAACTTCGTTCCATAAACGTATGGTCGGAAATGTTTCACCGCCCATACTATCGCTAGTAATTCTTTCTCAGTAGTATTGTAATTTTGCTCGGCTTTAGATAGTACTCTGCTCGCATAAGCTACGGGTTGATCTTGATCTATCTTTCCTTGTGACAGTATGGCTCCGATTGCGTAATTTGAAGCGTCGGTAGTCACTATAAATTCTTTCGAGAAATCCGGGTATTTTAATGCCGGTGCGGTAGTTAATTTTTCTTTAAGTATTTCGAATGCGTTTTGTTGTTCTGCCGCCCACACGAATTTGGTATCTTTTTTGGTTAGTTTCGTAAGTGGCTTGCCAATCGCTGAGAATTCTTTAATAAATCTTCGGTAATATCCGGCTAATCCAATGAAGGCCTGAATATCTTTTATCTTTGCTGGTGTCGGGAAGTTTTTCACTGCTTCCAATTTTGAAGGATCGGGTAAAATTCCGTTTTTCGTTATTACATGTCCGAGATACGTCACTTTTTTCCGAAGGAATTTGCATTTATCGGGCTGTAATTTCAAATTATATTTTCTCAGTCTTCTTAATACTTCGATTAATCTTTTATTATGTTCCTGTAGACTTGCTCCATATACAATTATCAATTATGTCGTCTAAATATACTAGACATTGTAATCCTACTAATCCTGCTAATACGGCTATTATGGCTCTTTGAAATGTTGATGGTGCATATTTTAATCCGAAGGGCATTCGGTTGTGTTCGTAATGCCCGTACTGTGTAGAAAAAGCAGTTTTTGTCTTTGTCTTCTTCTTCCATCGGAATTTGGTGGTATCCCGAGGCAAGATCTAGCGTGGTGAAATATTTTGCATTTTCTAATTGATCTAAAATATCGGTTATGTTGCGCAGTGGGAAAGAATCTCCCATCGTTAAATCATTTACATACCGAAAATCTATCACCACTCTTAATTTTTGTTTTCCGGATGCATCTTTTTTCTTCGGCACAACTAGCAACGGCGCATTCCACGGGCTCGTGCTAGGCCTAATAATCTTATTTTTCAACATCTCCTTTACTTGCCTATTTACTTCTTCCTTATGTTTTTCTGCACTCTAAAAAATATGGGTGTGAATTTAACACCAGTGGTGTGGATTATAACACCCATGTTTATATAATTCTCACCGGTATTGGTGTCAAAACAATACTGTCTGCTTGGTGTGGAAAATTCACATTGTTGCGGTGTGAATTAACACTACTGGCGGTGTGATAAACACAAACCAATAACCTAACCTATACACGATAACCTAAATGCTGTAGCAATTGGTTGCTTGTAGTCACGTATCGCGTTTTGCCAGGTATTCACTAGGACCGTGCAACGCAATGATTGCTGCAACTAGTGAGTACGTCTTATTCCGGAACAAACACATCGTGAAATAATCGTAGCAACCGTTGCGTTGCACGTCGCACGGTCCTAGTGAGTACCCGGCCTTTGACACTTTGACACCGAGTTTGTCGGTGTGAAAGATTATCAACAACTTTGGTGTTAAAATTCACACCGAATTATTTAACTACATGTGTGTGGTGAAATTTTACACCGATATTTTTTAGAGTGTGGCAATCGGTACGGTCGGATGTTGACCGGTACGCTGCCCGCCTTTGTTGGAATCTTATGCGCGACGATATCAGTGCATGTCAGTGGTTCTCCTTCCAGATGCAATACGTCGCTGAAATCTCGGCAAATTTCCATAATAGTCTTCTTCTCCTCTTCATTTAAATGTTGTGTGCGTATCAATTTTGCGATTCTTTCGCTACGCGGCATCGTTTCTTTTTCATTATTTATTTGATTTACTTGCATGTCTTCTGTTTCCTTTTGACTGATCTCCTCTAATGTCACTTGAGGCATCAGCATTTCGACCGTCTTCTCACTCAGTCGTATTTAATATGCTTGCTGGACATAGAAAATTTTCTGGCATCACTAGGCAGTTTCCTATGAACACTCCTGGCATTGTTTCTTCAGCTTGTATTATGCCTAATGAATTCTTATCGGTCGCGACTTGTATTATTGTTTCGCTTCGTGGTTTCAAAGTCATTTTCCTATATGGATACAATTTTAGTGTACTATGACCTATTCGCATTGAGTTCGATTCGTAGCTGTATAACGCTTGATGCTTCTTTATGAAATCTATTCCTAGTATCCCGTCATATTCAATCGGGAAATCATCCTTGACTACATAAATCGTGTGCTTGATTTTTCTATCTTTTAAATCAATAGTAGCTCTGAATTTTCCAATGGTATGAGCCTTATGTCCTGTTACTTCTGTAAGAGCCATTTCATCTTCTTCTATTAATGTTTCGCCTTTTAAATGCTTTACTTTAATTATAGATACGGCCGCTCCTGTATCGAACAGCAAATTCATTTTCCCGCGCTTCGCTTCTCGCATGGACAGAGTGATTAGGTCCAGCCCTGCATGCTTTCGCGGCTTATTCGTCATGTGTGACACCTGATACTCTATAGCAGGTCGGCGCTGCTTTGTTTCCTCCTTGTCTTCTTCATCGTTATTCGGTGCAGAATTACTATTCTTTTTTCTCGGGCCATTCGTTTTCGGATAGTTTTTATTTTGTCCTCGAGAATTATTAGGCTTATCGTGATTTGATCTCTCTTTAATTGGTCGTCCGTTTAATAGCCAACATTCCTCGCGTATGTGTCCTGTTTTCTTACAATATTTGCAGAATTTATCTATCGCATTTACGCGGGGTGTCCTATCTGGTTTCGGCAAGGAAAAACGGTTCGCGTATCTGCTTGTACGACATTCTCTTCCGTGATGTCCGTATTTTCCGCATTTTTGACATTGTATTATCGGTCGGTTATCACGCGGTTGCGGCGAGTACGCATAATTATTTTTGGAACGCGGCGGATTGCCACTCGGTCCGTTTACCTTTTCTTCTGCGCTCGCTCCGACAATCGCTTCTTGCAAGGTTGCAAAATGCTGAGCTCGGACGAGTAACTTGATCTCGTCTCTCAATCCTAATTGGAAATTCTGTAATGCCTGTTGTTGAATCGTTTCTAATATAGTTTGCTTGCTTTCTATGGTGTGATTTCTTCTTTCTATCATGGAATCGTATAATTCCATAGCTAATTTATCTGCTCTTAAGGTAGTTCTCCGGTCCTTATACTAGAGAAAATCGATTTTTTCTAGATTTTCTTGAAACTGTGAATATACGTTAATTTAGGTGTGCTTTATGCGTGGTATAAATTTCAGTACCTCTTCCGGTATAAAAAATAAAGATACTGAGCCTCAAAGTTTCAATTTTTACCAAAAAACTTTTTAAATTTAATTTTTTTTTAATTTTGGCATTTTTTCCTTATAGAACTCGACGAGAGGAGCAACTTTGGTCCTCTTGGCCAACCTCGTATCTCTTACCGTTTGGCCTGGAAAACCTTTTCATTAGTAAAAGTTGAAACTTTGAGACTCAGTATCTTTATTTTTTATACCGGAAGAGGTACTGAAATTTATACCACGCATAAAGCACACCTAAATTAACGTATATTCACAGTTTCAAGAAAATCTAGAGAAAATCGATTTTCTCTAGTATAAGGACCGGAGAACTACCTTAATCTGAATGTTCTTGCGCTTTCTCCGGATTTTTGTTTGAGTATATTAAACTCTAATTGCAAGTGTGTTGTACTCTTTCGGCTCAAATAACAAACTTCTAACTCTTTCTTTAATTGTGCGAAATCTCGTATCTCTCGCGTTTGGAAATCTATCATTGCTCTTCCTTTTAATTTTGTACATACCACTGCTTCTAACAATGTTCCTTCTTCTATCGGATTTATGTTTTTTATTGCGTATGACGCGGCGCTCAAAAATTCTTGCAATTTACTCGATGTTCCGTCGAACTCGGGTATCATGTCTCGTGCTTCTTTTAAACGTAGATATCCGATAGCGCGTTCCGCTTGATTCCGAATATCGTACGACGTTCGTCCGTACGTCACTTCGAACGGTGGTTACTTGGCTCGAGTCTCGCGTGAAATTCGCGGCGTTCAGGATTCGCCGTTTCTAACTGATTTACGCAATCTTGTAAGTTGCGGATTCCATGTAATATCTCGTCGAGAATGGAATCTCTATCGTCCGTCTGTAATCCGGGCATTCGGTTACGATTATTCGCAGGGGCTCTCCTTTGAGATAGCACTCTATTAAGACGGTTTATTTCTTCGTCTATTTCCTCTGGGGTAACCGGCGCATTTTCATTGTTCGCGTCGCGGTTGTTAATTGCTGCTTCCGCCATCTCGATTACGTTTACGTTTCTTGATGCTGAGTAATATTCTTGCGGGTTGAATACGCTGATATCATACGAAGTCAATGAGAACTCTCGTCTTTGTGATAGTCTACTGGTCGTATTGTCCGCGTCTTCAGATTGTGCGTACGCGTGTGAGGGGTGGAGTCTATTTTCCTCGGGGCAGTTATTTTGTCCTATTAAGCTCGCGTCTAAATCGTCGTATTGAAATTCGCGTTCGACTACGATGTTAGGATGTAATTCCGGTTCTGATTCGCTTTTGCTTGAGTAGTACGCGTCTAAGTTTCTACGCACGGTTTCGCGATTGTCGCTTACGACTTCTTCGGTCGTTTGAACGGAACTTAACGGGCTATTTCTACGCGCTCGTCGTGACGTCTCGCTATGGAGCCACGATTGGTTTAGTTCCGCAGATGGATTATCGCTTTCCGACATCTACGGTAATTGCGCTTTACATAAATTGCTTAATCGACTTACATTACGGTCGCTAGTCGCATGCTGCTGGTCGGTGCTCGTGCCGCTTTATCAGTTGGTGAGCCTTCGTTGAGGTAGGTCGGTGCCGTCTCGGGTTACGCTGAACGTTGGTCCCTCGTCGGTCGCTACCGTGTGTTCCGCTGTTGTCGAATCTGGCTGCCGTGTCTCCGTTGAGGATGTTGCACCGCCTTAACGATTCACTTTTTCTGTTTCAGCTGCCGTTCCCGTCTTCCTGCCAGTGGATCTCTCACGCTGCCACCAGTTGTTGTGCCCCCTTTTTGCGGAGGGGCACTTGGATTCTTTTTGGTCCACGGAGGATACGGAGTCGATGGAATTAAATAGCACTTTTTGAATAAAGGATAACTTTTAATAGTCACTCTGCGTTACAATCGTTATTCGCGTTTGATGCCCGTCACTGCTCTGGTTCCCGACCCTCATTGCCCTCTCGTTTGCTTCTCTCCTTTCGTTTTGTTCGCTCATCCGTCCTTCGGTTTCGCTGAGTTGCCCGATCGGATGTAGGCCGATCGCGCAACTCATTGTTTTGATTTCTCTTTGTCTCTCGGTCTTGATTTCTTTTCACGGCCTCGTTTATAATAAGATCTTTACAATACATATCTTTAAATAACAATATTTCTTAATCCTATTTTGTAATATTAATTTGGGGTCGCAACACAATTTTGGATACACCTTCCTTCTTAAAGATCTCGGTATCAGCTCCCTGCGGTCAAAATCACTATGTCACTATCTGTCACGACGGTCACGACTGTTACTACACTGATAAATCCAACCCGCTAATATTTCGTCTCTTGTGACGCCCATCTTAATTTTGTGACACTTCGATCCTTGCGTGACGCGACCGAAATTTGGAATTAAACGATCGTATTTAATGATGAGAGATCACGGTGTTGCACGATACATATTTTTAGGTTATAAGTAGCTGACTGACAGCGCGCTAAACGCGCTAAACGCACTGTCTGCACTGAGCGCACACGACGCACACGTACGTATATGCTGTCTCTTTGTCAAACACTCGAGGTATCTCAAAAACGCCATCTATCGATGCAAAAGCAACCGTACGGCGATGACGACGATGACGACGTATCTTAATTGTAAAATTTAACATTTCAGACTTTGTGTCGTAATATCTCCGCTCATAGGGCACGTAGAAAAAAACTAAAAACACTTTTATTATATAAATCGACCCCAAGCTATCGATCAAGCCTACTTAGAACTTGATCCGTTTACTCGTTATTGAGATCTCAAAATCACGGGTACTCGCAACTCGTGCGTTCGCGTAAAAGAGTCACGGTGCGGTCTCGCTTCGCGTGTACTTGGCGCGAGACACTACCGTGTCTCTTGATTGACAAACAATGTTATAAGAATGGTATCAAAAGACACGACACTGTCTCGCGCTATGGAGCGGCAATATTTTTGTATCAGTTGTATCGTGGAGTCCACTCTTATAATAAAGGCATACTTAAAAAATAACATTTAAAAATAACAATTTTTTGACACTGATTTAAATATGTATGTCTTTATATATAATCTTATATAATTATATATGACCATATAAGCTTTTATCAGGCCAAAATTCACATATGAGCATATAAAATTGCTTCTTATACGAGCATATAAGACATCATAAGAGTGTTCGAGAGCCCGCGGTAGCGCGAGATAGCGCGAGGTAGAAGACGACACAAATAACGACACAGCAAGTAACCGAAAAATAAAGTGTGTATTTACAAACGTATATATGTACAGAGTTCGTTTCCTTAGAGAAAGGAAGCCGTGAGCGCGCACAGAGTTTAGCACGGCAACGGCGGCGGAAGCTATCAAGCAAGCGAATGCGTGTTGCAACGCGAAAAGCGGCGTTAAGCGGTTTGCAAAGGCGGTCGTATAAAGATACTAGGCGATATCGGCGAGAGACAAGGCGAAAAAGCAGTTAAGCAAGCGAGTGTGATAGCGGTATAGAAAAGCGGTGTACTAGCGGTGATCTGCGAGCGAAATCGATCCCGCGACGCGTCGGCGGTCCCTTTATTACCTCCGAGTCGAAACTCCCTCCAGGCTGGTTGCAAATGATTTCGGGAGGGTGATTGGCCATCAGTGGCCAACGTCATCGCGCTTACGTCACGGTTTCGGTTGAAGATCCGAAGTGCTCGTTACATGTTTTCGATTGCTATGTTTACAGCAAGGATCTTTCCTTTGTGTACTTGACTTTGTTTGTCGTCTGGTTGACCGTGGCAGCGTTATTGTAATGTTCGCGAATGTTCAGGAACGCGAAGAAGGGAAAGATCCATGCTATACTTGATGCGATATCTTCATGCGATTGCTTTAATAATCTCTTAAATGCGACTTCACTTTACATTTTAACGAAAGCGTGTTTGCGCTGACACGCGATTATCATGATCTCGAACATCCCGCCCGCCTCGGCAAGTGTTGACGAAACGACACGGTGCGCTCGATGGGGCGACCGAAGTCGCGGCAAGTATCGATTTTCGATCGATTCGCGATGATCGCAATACCGGCGCGAGTGTTGCGGGGCGCGCGTCTGCGCAGTGTCATTACACGCGGCGATCTCGAGCGAGAAACATAAACACGCGAAATGCAACGTGACGTGAAGTGTTCTGTGCCCGTGACAAGGGTGAAGTGAAGTGACGCAAAATTACGGTAAATTGAGGCGGAAGGCCGAAATGCGCGATTACGCACGGTGAACTTTGAACAAAGGCAGACGGCCGATAAAGACAATTAAGTGAAGAGAACATAAAATATTGGCGGAAAGCCTACAAGAACAATTAAGTGACAGTGAGTACCGGTGGTCTCACGCATCCCTCGGCGGCGGCTAGTATCGCGGCGGATCGAGGCTCGCGCGAGCGACGGCGCGACGGCGGTGAGCGACGACGCGCGAAGCACGTGGTGATCACGTGTATCGTTGCGAGCGTGAATTCGAGAGTGTGCGAAAGTCGCGAAAGTGCGAGTAAGTACGCGAGTGAATTACCGTGGTAAACGTTAGTGCGGTGATCGGTGAACTGAGCGTTGCAGTGCATTGTGATCGCAGGAAGTGGTGGCAAAAGGCCATGAACAATTGCTTGCCGCCTACGCAAGCGACAAGTGTGACCGGTAAAGTGAACAGAGAAAATTGACAAGTGTAAACTGACACGACGTGAAACGCGATAAGTGACAAGTAATACCGCGAAACGACGGACAGGAATAAACGCGAGAAAGCGGACAGTACTATACGGAAGAAGACGAACAGAAATGTACGCGAGAAGCCGGGCTGAAATACAACGGTGCAGCGAGGAGAATCGACGGAGGGTGTAAGGCTCCGTTTCGATCCTCCCGACGGCGGATTGCACGGCGACCTTCCGCTCAGGCAGCTCGGCGTCGGGAATCTTGTCGCTCTCGTCCGGCCATCAGGGTCGGTTCTCCTGCAGCCACGTTGGGCCCGTCCACCTCTGGGGATGACCGATCAGCTCCCGGGGAGCGATTCCCTTGGCACGAACGACGTCCTCCACCGGGGTGCGTGGCCTTTGACCCAGTGAAGGGTCATGACGCGGGCGTCTGACTCGAGGGAGATTGGATCTGTGGACAAACCTAAAGTATCGCGAGCGTGTCGCGTGAACTTGGTGAGCATCGTGAAGTGTGGTGGAGCCGTGCCTCGTGACTCGGAGGTCGACGGCAGCGGCGTAGCCTCGCTCGGATGCGTCGGCGAGGCCGTGGATCGTAAGTGCGCGATAACGACGGTGCTTCTGAGGGATCCCGACGGGAATGTCCTCAGAGTTCGCGGCCCGTTTCCGCAACGGGATCCCGCCCGCCGTGCAGGGTTCGCGCGGTTCGGTGTGCACGGAGGTCGCGTCGTCGACGGGCTTGCGGGTTTCGGCGAGGTTCTTCGGCGGCGAGGAGACCGGCCGTTGGACGACGTACCGGCCGGCGGATGTGCGCTCGTTGGTGCGCACGGAGTGTCGCTCGCACTCCTCTTCCTCGGGAGTGAGCTCCACGGAGGCGGAGTGAGCTTGGAGTGAGCTGCGGTGACCAAGGAGAGAGGTCGCACCGCAGCCCCCTGACAGAATCCATCCCAGGATAGTCTTTTGCGCGATCGGCGCTTGCGGTTTTCCCTTGCGGAGACCATCCTCCAGGATGGCCGAGAACACCTCAGCGCCCAGAAGCAGCTCGACTGGGTCGTTGGCGGCGAAGAACGGATCGGCTAGAGGAAGCCCCCGCAGGTGAGGCCACGTGGTGCTGCACTTGATCGCGGAGCCCTGGTAGAGCGAGAGGCGCGGAAGCACGAACGCGACAGCGGTGAGCGTGGCTCCGGTGGTCTTCGACGTGAGGCTCATTGACACCTTGCCCTGAGTGGATCCCGATTGTGAGCCACCGATGCCGAATATGGACACTCGGGTGCGCGATCGCGGTAGGCGCAGCCGTCGCACCAGGGACTCCGACACGATCGACACTTCGGAGCCTTGGTCGATGAGAGCCCGAACTTCGTATGGGGCACCTTGACGGTCGGCGACGATCACGCGCGCGGTCGCGAGGAGGATCGCCTTGCGGTCGTCGGTCCTTCCGACGGCGGAAAGCGTGCTGACCTCAGCGGCGGGTTTCGGCTCGGAAACGTACGCGTCGTGAAGCATCGTGTGGTGACGCGAGTTACACGTCATACAGTTCCTGGTGGACTGACACTTTGCCACCGTGTGGTTGCCGAGACAGTTAAAGCATAGCTTGTTTGTCTCGGCCACTGTCTTTCGCTCACTGGCCGGCTTGGCCTTGAAGTCGGGGCACCCCATGAGCGAGTGCTCCCCGTTGCAGAGCGGACACTGCGAAGGCTCCGTGCGCTTCGCGTTGTGCGTTTTCGCGGACCGTGATGGCTCACTCGCGGTGTTAACTGTGTTTTTCGGATAAGCGGCGTTCAGCGTGAGAATGCGTTTAGTGATAAAGTTCATTAACGTGTCGTGAGTCGGCGGTTCGAAGGAGTCTCCCAGGGAGGATTCCCACTCCAGACGCGTTCGCGAGTCGAACAGTTCAACGACGAGATGATTGAAAAGATCCATGCCGTGCGCGTTGATGGGTCTTCCAATGCTCTCCTGAGCGTTGACGGCGGACGTGACGGCGTTATGGACGCGGCTGAGCTCATCGGCGGTAGCGGCTTTCATCTTCGCCACGGCGGTAAACGTGGCGAAGTTGGAGCGTATCAGCTCCTTCTTATTTTCGTTATGCTTACAGAGTAGCGCCCAAGCGCGGTCATAATTTTCGCCCGTAATGGTTAATGACCGTATCAATTTTTCAGCCGACCCTTGGAGGCATGAGCGAAGGTAGTGCAGCCGTTCGACTTGCGAGATGGACGAATTGTCGCCGATGACCGACCGAAAGAGATCGCGGAAGGACGGCCAGTCCTCGTAAGCACCCGAAAATCTCGGCAAGTCTATACGGGGCAGCGAGATTCTCGACGCGCGTTCGCCCCCCTGCTCTGACGCCGTGACGGTCGTGGAAGCCGACGCGGTCTTGAAGCGTTTCGCCTGTTCGGACAGGACGCTACGCTGAAGCACGTAAGCACTCTCGGCGAGGTCGAGTAATTCAGATTTGGCGTACTCACTCTCTGCGTAGCGGTCCTTGTAGCAGGCTCGAACCAGATCATGCTGGCTCTCGAACTTTGCCCAATGGTCGTCGAGGAGGCGAATGCGAGTCTCGATGGCAGAGAGGTTGATGTTTGCCTGACCCATCTTCTTCAGGTTGTCGACGGCTTTGGAGATGCGTACGAAGAGTTCGTGTTGGCTGTTCAGCATGGCGCTCTGGTCAAGACTCATGGTGTCTTCTGTTTTAGGCACTCCCGATCGCGGTTGCCGGCGATGATCCGGCTCGAAGGACCAGAATGTTCGAGAGTCCGCGGTAGCGCGAGATAGCGCGAGGTAGAAGACGACCACAAATAACGACACAGCAAGTAACCGAAAAATAAAGTGTGTATTTACAAACGTATATATGTACAGAGTTCGTTTCCTTAGAGAAAGGAAGCCGTGAGCGCGCACAGAGTTTAGCACGGCAACGGCGGCGGAAGCTATCAAGCAAGCGAATGCGTGTTGCAACGCGAAAAGCGGCGTTAAGCGGTTTGCAAAGGCGGTCGTATAAAGATACTAGGCGATATCGGCGAGAGACAAGGCGAAAAAGCAGTTAAGCAAGCGAGTGTGATAGCGGTATAGAAAAGCGGTGTACTAGCGGTGATCTGCGAGCGAAATCGATCCCGCGACGCGTCGGCGGTTCCTTTATTACCTCCGAGTCGAAACTCCCTCCAGGCTGGTTGCAAATGATTTCGGGAGGGTGATTGGCCATCAGTGGCCAACGTCATCGCGCTTACGTCACGGTTTCGGTTGAAGATCCGAAGTGCTCGTTACATGTTTTCGATTGCTATGTTTACAGCAAGGATCTTTCCTTTGTGTACTTGACTTTGTTTGTCGTCTGGTTGACCGTGGCAGCGTTATTGTAATGTTCGCGAATGTTCAGGAACGCGAAGAAGGGAAAGATCCATGCTATACTTGATGCGATATCTTCATGCGATTGCTTTAATAATCTCTTAAATGCGACTTCACTTTACATTTTAACGAAAGCGTGTTTGCGCTAACACGCGATTATCATGATCTCGAACAAAGAGATATTTTTTACATGTCCTTATATAATCTTATATAATCATATATGACCATATAAGATCTTATCAGGCCAAAATTCATATGCATATAAGATCGCTTCTTATGTGAACATGTAAGGCATTATAAGAGATATTTTTTCCCGGGATCTATACTATACTTCTTTCTATTTTATAATACATATATTACTTTTAGAATTCGCATAATCGTTGAATTTATTATTATTATTTATTCTTAATTTATGCTAAAGAAGACCAAGTAAGGTCGAAACGTCCACATGTGTTATTGATCTTTAGATAATAAATTATCGAATATTTTTATAAATTATAATATTCTTTAATTGTTTGATATATCTTATTATTTCGACAATAATTGCTTAGAATATACGGTGTATTTTGCAAGGTATTTCAAAGAGAATCAAATTGGTTCCGAACAGTTGTAATATGTATCTCGTTAAATTAAAAGGAGACTTTTGAGTAGGAATGTGAAGATACGTACTACTTGAATCGTAATTCCTTTGTTTATATACATTGATCAGAATATGAAGTAACTAATCAAATATTTTTATTAGTGGTATTTTAAAAATTATTTAAATAAAGAAAAATATAAGTGTTTATTTTTTATTAACTGCAACCTATTATTTTTATTATCTTTTTTTACCTATTGTTTCAACAGATTTATCATGTAATTTCCATAATATTTCTCCATGTTGATAATATTTTGACAAATTGTAGTTGGACAATATTTTGCTATGTTCCGTTTTCCATTTGTAGTTTTCCATTTGTAACATTTTCCATAGATCTTCATTAGATAATACCTAAACAAAAACATTTATTAAGAATAATAGGTTAATACATATTTGCAATATAAAATAATGTTTTGTTATGACAATTTTGAGTAATCATAATAATCATTCATAAAATTTAACATGTACGTATTAAATACAATATTGTAATTCACATTACATATATCTATAATATCTATAATATAATTTAAAAAAGCCATAGAAAAAAATTATAACAAATTCTGGTATATGCCTAAGCTAAGAACAAATAAAAAAAATTTAATAAGTAACTCAAATCATATAAATTAGGGTGTATATTATGATTGATTTCAGCAAAAATTGCCATTCTATTTTTTAAAATACAGTAAGGTGCATTAATTCGCTGGGTGATGGTAACCTAACTTATCTGCATAAAAAATGCAAGTGAAATAAAAAGAGAAAACTAGTTACTTCTTATTCTTCTTATTATACCCGGGAAAAAAAACCTCTTATTTGTTCGTATTAGTTCATATCAGTTCATATTAGTAGATATACGAGGTGTGCTCAAAAAGTTCGTGCCATGAATTTTTTTCTGCCGACGTGGCAACACTGTAGGCTTCTATGGTGGTTTGGCGTCTAAGGGGAAGCCTTACGAGTCATCAGTGCAAATTTGATCACAATCGAGTGCATACGTATTTTTCTGTGCCAGTATTTGTGAACGCAGTTTTTTTGCGCGGTCGAAATGGAACAACCCAAGAAACATATCGCAATCAAAATAACGCCATTTTAACGTTATGTTGACCAAATTTACATCATTTTTTGGTCAATATGATGTCAAAATAACGTAATTTTATAATTGCAATGTGTTCCTTGAGGAGATGTTTTATCCGAGGAGAGAACCAACATCAAATTTCTCGTGAAACTCGGTAAAAGCATTCGCTCGATTTAGCCCCTTGCGACTTCTTTTTGTTCCCTAAAGTTAAAACAATTATGCGGGGTGAACATTTTGGGGATGTGGAGAGCATTAAAACATCTTGCTTCATTTCGACCGCGCAAAAACTGCGTTCACAAATACTGGCACAGAAAAATACGTATGCACTTGATTGTGACCAAATTTGCACTGATGACGCGCAAGGCTTTCCCTTGGACGCCAAACCACCATAGAAGCCTACAGTGTTGCCACGTCGGCAGAAAAAATGCATTGCACGAACTTTTTGATCACACCTCGTATAATATAAGGTCATATAAAAAATGTGTTAGAAAAGTATCTAAAGACTGTGCGAAAAGGCTATTTTCTGTTTATTTTTCCCCGCGCGCTAACACGTCACCGACTCGCGGCTCGAGCGATAGGTAGATTGATAGGCGATCGATGTCCCCACCTTTCTATCTGTATGTACGAGCCGTTACACAGAATAAAGCTCTCTCTTGTATAAGCAGCGAATAAGTAAACACATGTTCGTTTCCTCTTACCGCTAAAGGCCTTAAATCATAACAGGTTATGGGCCCAGGTAGTTATCAAAAGTGAGTCCGCCGCGAATTAAAAGTCGAAAACAAGAGAGCGCAATAATTCCGGAGTAAAAGGTAATAAAGGTATTAAAGAAAAAAGTGAAAGCGCGCAGCACACTACGAGCGACGACACGAGGCATCAACCATGTCGGAGGCCGGCAAGCCTAGACTAAATCGAAAAGTTGATAGACCGAGAAAATTACGGAACGTGGAAATTTGCTATGCGAGCGTGTCTGGAAGCCAATGACCTGTGGAGCTGCGTACTCGGAGATGAGGCGTATGTAACGGACATCAAGAAGATGACGAAAGCAAGAGCGAAGATCGTCCTGTCGGTGCAAAAGCAAAATTACGGGTACATACAGAACGCAGAAACTAGGCGGCAGTGGGGTCTAGTGGTAGAGCGCCAGACTCGTAATCTGAGAAACCAGGTTCGAGTCCACTTGAGCACGTAAACATGGAATTTATTTTCCGAAAGCTGCGCCCTCCGAGCAAGAAAGACTAGGGTTCTAAAGCATGGAAAAATTTCCGGTTTTTTTGGAAAAATTTCCCTTGTATTTTTTTCCAAGAAAAATATGAAAAAATATTTAATTTCTTTTTTTTGTATGTTTTGCTTCAAACCGTTACTTAAAAATCTTAAGAGACTGAAGAAAACTAATATTCTTCTTTACGTTGACATGAACTACATCCTACATCACATGCTATGCTATAATATTATTGTATATTGTATTACTTTTGATAAAATGAGGGGCTTTGTCAGAGAGAAAAAGTCATATATGTTATATGTATATCCAAATTCTCAAATTATATTTTTATTTTGAACAGACTTATATAAGTTTCAAAAATACATTAGTACTAATTACTAATGCATCACAATTGTCAATTGCACTTTGAACATCATCTCCTCTCGCTTATTTTACTTATTCTTATGTAATTGGCACATTTTGAGAAATTGAGACTCATGACTCTGAGTAGTCTGAGTCACTTTCACTTTCAGTTTCAGACATGAAGTCTAGAGAATCACAGTCTAACTCAAAACTTAAACCTATATCGGCTATATCATTGGTGCTGTCAATAGGAACAGGTACATAAGAGGTATCATTACAACTACTATCACAAAAATCCTTATTTTTAGCTTTGGACGGCTTCTCAGGTAACGCATTTGCAGTGAAACGCAGGTTGGATTTGATTGCAACCTGCTTTTGAACTCGCTCATTAGTCAACCTGTTTCTTATCTTTGAATGAACAAAGCCATGGGTTGACCAGTTACGTTCACAAGCAGCTGAACTAGGTGGAACATTAAATAAACGCATAGCAATAGAATAAAGATTTTGATCTGAACAAAATCCTCCCCACCAAGTGGCAGGGCTCACATGAGCGGCAGCTTCCCAGATACTACTATCAGAGAAAAACCCAGTTTTTGTTCTAAATTCAGCTAAATTTGCCAAGACCAAACCTTTTTCCAAGTTCAGGAATTCACATTGCTTACTTATAAATTGAAAAGCTGATTGCTTTTCAACTAATTCTAAATCTTTACCCAATTTCTTTGGATCTAGTAAATTGGCTGCAAAATGAATTTCAGAGTTACAATTGTACAGTCTTTCAACAATAGCTTTATTCACTTTTATTTTCTCTTCACCGGTGAATATTGAAGAAGTATCGACTGCAAGAGAAACATTAGTACTAATCTGTTTTGTTAGTTGAGGCACCTCTGAAAGTACAGTTTTATCACTTTCTACTTTAGATATTGCTTTAGCGATTTCAATCAACATTTTGTATAATTCACTTATAAGTTCCCAAAAACCATCATTGTCCAAAACCATATCTCGTATTTCTCTTTTAACATCAAGATTTTCCTCAATTACTGTAGCCTGCATTGCTGCTTTGTTGGATCTGATTGAGTACAGAGAAATTACTAAGTAAAACCATCTGGTTTTTGGTGGCAGCTTGAGAGAAATAGCCTTAGACCCATATCTTTCTTTCTGCTCTGACTTGAAAACAGCATTAATAACATGATGATTCTTGAATTCTTTAATTACCTTTTTTACTTTTTTATTTATACACTGAACGCTTGGCTGTTTGATCATGTCATTCACAAGCAAATTTAATGAATGTGCACAGCAACCAATTGTTACAATGTGAGGATGTTTTTCATTCACCAGAGACCACGCTGCACGCATGTTAGCTGCATTATCAGTAACAATCAAAAATATACGTTTCACATCTACATCATCTTTGACAAGATCATCTATTATCTTAAGTATTTCACTAGATATAAACTTAGCTGTTTCTCGCTCTTTACCAGGTGCGACTGATTTCAAAAATATCGGTTCTGGAGTGGATATGACAAAGTTTATTAAATTCTCTCCCCTTATATTTGTCCATCCATCAGTTATAATACCCAAACACGGAGCAGCTTTAATCTTTGCTTTCACAGACTGCATAACCTGGTCATATTCAGAATTTAAAAGAGGGTTACTTATTTGGTATGCAGATGGAGGTTCATAGGAAGGACGCATGAGAGACATAGCAAACTTCCAGTATGGATTTTCAAAGATGGAAAAAGGAACACCAGTAATAAACACTGCTCTAGCCAAAGCATGATCAATTTTTGTCTTCATTTTATCCGTAGTCACTGAAACGAATTTCTCTAAGGTCTTATTAGATCTTGAGGATTTTGAAGTGCTTGAGCTTGACACTGAGGGCGTACTGGCTAGAGTTGATTCAAATGAAGGAGCAGCATTAGGTACGGACAAGGGCACGAGATTGTTATCCTCATCATCACTTGTATCGCTTTGAATTCTTAACCTCTTTGTACTTGAATGTTTCTAAAACATAAAAAGGAAAATGATTAAAATGAAATGTGTCACTGTTTTGGCCAATTTTTATAATTAATTTTTTTTGATTAATTTTTTTTTAAGAAAAGACTAACCTGGATAGCTTTCTGAGTTTCTTTTCTTGCACTCTCCGGGCATTGTTTACAGTCTTTCGCAATGTGCTGAATCATCCGCGTAGCGTTGGCAAAGGAATACTTTAGGTTACAATAGCTACAAACTGCTATACAGGATAGGGAGGTTTTGGAAGAAGTTGATGGACCTTCTGATGTCACAAAATGTCGCCAAATACTAGCTTTCTTACGTCCCATCATGTATTTGAGTATTTCTGGCAAAAAACTGGGAAAAAATGCAGTTGTTATACGTAAAGTTCAGATTTAATTGGACAGATAATAATGTAGATAATTTTGCTTACCAAAGATTGTTTCTTTTGTCAACTAAAAATAAACTTCACCTCGCAGCGTCGTGGCCGCAGCTTCTTCCTTACACTTACACCCACTACGTCTCCACAGCCTCCTCCGCAGTCAAAACAACAGCTTCTTAGGTTATACCAGATGACAAATCGGTGGCCTTAGGCCCACTTCCACAAACGTCGGTTAACTTTTAACTTTTAACCTTAGGTTAACTTACTCTTTGTCTCTTTCTAACGTTCTCCTTAGAAAGAGACGACTTAGGTTAACTCACTCTTCGTCTCTTTCTAAGGAGAACGTTAGAAAGAGACAAAGAGTAAGTTAACCTAAGGTTAAAAGTTAACCGACGTTTGTGAAACTGGCCCTTCCTTACTCACACAAAAAATCTGTTTTCTATTGCTGCACTGCTGAACTAGTGCACACTGGTGCAGTAAATTAGAGTAAAACGTAAAACAAAATATAATTGTCCCACTACTACCACTCTAACTTACTGCACCAGTGTGCACTAGTTCAGCAGTGCAGCAATAGAAAACAGACCACAGACCTCTGGGGCTCGATTCTCTAACGAGAAACGTATGCGCAAACTCTGCTCTAACAGAAAGGCTGCAAATTGATTGGCTATCGCACAGTTTTTAGCCAATAAGCTTGCAACTTTTCTGTTAGAGCAGATTTTACGCATACGTTTGTCGTTAGAGAATCGGACCCCTGATGTATGTACGTATATACGAGCATACACTGCATACAGCTGGTTAGGCCGTAACTCGTAAGCGCGGCGCGCCGGCGCGCCAGATTCAAAACAATTAAAACAACCCGAAGACCCGAACTAATGACGTCAGAAAAAAATTCTACAGCTGTAGAAAGGTCAATTAAAAGCAAAATAAGAAAAAAAGTATTTTTCTAATTTTTCTTATTTTTCGGAAAAATATGAAAAATTTCACGGAAATTTTTCCCAAAAAATATTTTTCCGGAAAATTTCGAACCCTAAGAAAGACTCTTGTGCGGAGCAAACTGGGCTCCGTCTTTCGGGAAGAGACGTTAAGCCGTTGATCCAAAGGGTTAAGTGAGAGGAGAAGGGTAGTGATGAATGAGAATTGTAACCCTACGGGGATCGATTAAAACTTCTATTATTCTATTCCAGAACGCAGAAACTCCGAGGCAAGCGTGGGAGAGTTTGAAAAATGCGTTTATAGACAAAAGACTTACGCGCAAGGTAGGCCTATTGCGTACCCTGACGTCTACCAAGTTACATGACTGTAACTCCGTGGAAGAGTACGTCAACACAATAATGATATGGCCCATAACTTTGAAAGAACCTGATTTCGAAGTTAAAGAAGAATTGATGGGCGCGTTGCTACTATCGGGATTACCCAAAGAGTACAAGCCGATGATCATGGGCTTAGAAAGTTCTGGCACGATCATAACGGCAGACGCGATGAAGGTGAAGCTACTCCAAGAGGTCAAATACGGCGGAAAACAATCAACAGAGACCGAAGAAGCATTATATTCAAAAGCGAAAGCGACACGTAAGAAAGGGCAAGAGAAGGGGAAGATCAGATGCTACGCATGTGGCAAAACAGGACATTTCGCAGCCAAGTGTCGTAACAAAGCGAGAGATGACGCCAAGGAGAAGGACAGTCCGACACAGAAGGTATTCGCAACGTTCACCACGCGGACGGGCAAGAGGAGCGAAGCTTGGTACCTTGACTCCGGCACATCGATACACATGACGGGCTGGGCAAGCTGTCTGAAGAAGATGAAGAGGTGCAACAAGACCATAATGGCGGCAAACCATGGTCAATTAAAGGCAGTGGCTCGCGGAACGGCAGAAGTCAAGGTCACGGGAAACGGGGCCGAAAGAATCTTCGTGTCGAAAATGTCTTATATGTTCCAGGGTTAGCTGCAAACTTACTCTCCGTAGATACAATTGTACGCAAAAACTATAAAATCAACAAAAATTTATATTTATAAGGCTCTCGTGATCAAATCAAGTAAAGGGAAAGAGGCAATAAGAGCCGGCGCGGTAAATAGGGCGCAAAGTTGTATATATTCTTCTAACCGTCAATACATAAAAAATTCGCGAACGTTTCGATCATTTTTTGTGGTCATCTTTAGCGCAATGTGTACGTAGTCACAAGAACAAATTTAAACATTAAAAAATATAGTTAATTACCGGTTATTGCGATAAATATTACCACATGCCTCGGTGGTCGAATTGGTACGACGCCCTACACGGAATGAGGGAGGTTCCAGGTTCGAATCCTGGCTGAGGTAATATTTTTCGCAATAAATTCTTTACGTTTTTTTAACAATTAAATCGTTTAGATTTAATTCCGGTGTAGGGAAGGGTATTAATTTTCCAAGATAGCTGTGTTTCAAGTCCGACAAATTTGCGGCGCGCAGTTTATTAAATTGAAATATATGTATATGTACAGTATGTACATTACAATTCGTTAATTCTTTACGGTAGTATTGAATATATGAACACCAACACCTTGTTACGGCTCTACGCTCCATTTTTCTTTCGTTTGATTGATTAAAAAATATACTATAACGCGGTCATGAGGCTAAATTACATTGTATACTCGCACGCTCCTTCTTCTATCTATTCAGTTTTGCGGTCAGTCAGGTGTGTGTGTGTGTGCTACGATGCAGGCAAGCAACCTTGAAATCCCTCCCAAGTTGGAAGGCCAGGAGGACCATGGTGCATTTGACATTTCACTATATTATATGATACCTGCGTACATACGGAGCGGCACACTAAATTTACGGTTCACATTGATATATAAATGATTTATTTTTATATTCTTTATAATTTTTATAGATGATTACAGTTACAAGAAATTCGTGTATTTCTTAAAACATAAAAGTGAGGCAATTGAAGCGTTTAAAAACTTTAGGTCGTACGCGGAAAATAAACTGGAAAGAAAAATAAAATCGTTACGGACGGATAACGGTCGCGAATATTTAAGTAAAGATTTCAAAGATTTGTTACGATCGTTAGGGATAGCACATCAGACAACAATTCCGTATAGCCCACAGCAGAACGGTCTAGCCGAGCGCGCGAACCGTAGCATTGTAGAGCGGGCCAGGTGCATGCTAATAGACGCGAACCTGCCAAAAGGTTACTGGGCTGAAGCGACGTCTACGGTGGTTTATCTGCTTAATAGAAGTCCGGCAAGCGCACTACCAGGAAAAACACCAGAGGAACTCTGGAGCGGAAAAGGACCTAGTATAAAACACTTACGAGTATTCGGTAGCAAAGCTCTAGCGTACATTCCACGGGAAAAGAGAGGCAAGTGGGATTCGAAGGCGCAGGAGCTAATATTTATCGGTTACGATGAAAATATCAAAGGGTATCGGCTATCGACCCAAGGACGAAGAAGATAACAGTAAGTAGAGATGTTGTATTCCGCGAAAATCACCATAATAAAATTTCAGAGAAAGGTGAAAGAATGCAAGAAGCTACAATTTACCCGTTAACTGAAGAATCACAAGAGCAGCGCGAACAAGACGTAGACCCTGACTCAGATCTTTCAAGCGAGGAAGACGATGAGGGCGGAAACCAAGTCAACTCTCTTTCAGACCTCGAAATTAACGAAGATGTAGAAGAACTTCAAGAGCCCGCGCAGGAAAGAGAACCTAAGCAAGTAGGCGAACGCAGAACGCAAAGAGACGTAGCCACTCCCAGAAGGTCCGAACGAAAATGGAAACCAGTAAGTAGGCCCTGATAGCATACATGGCATCAGAAGAGCGCATAGATGATCCAAATACATTAGAAGAAGCGATGGCCAGCCCTGAGCGCGAAAGCTGGATAAAAGCGATGCAAGAAGAAATTCACTTGTTGAAGAAAAACGATGTGTGGGAAGAAGTGGATCGACCACCCGGAGTGAAGCCACTGGCGGTCAAATGGGTTTATAAGAAGAAACTGACCGAATCTGGAGAAACGCGATACAAAGCCCGATTAGTAGCAAAGGGCTGCGGACAAATAGAAGGAAGAGATTACAACGAAGTTTTCTCACCGGTGAAGGTATGAGACCATAAGATATCTCTTATCTCTTGCAGCAAAAAACGGATTGACGATAGAGCACATGGATGTCATAACAGCTTACCTAAACAGCGATTTAAAAGAGGATACATATTGTTACGCCCGTGCTGTGCGCCTAAGCCGTGCGCTCATGCGAGTCGCCCGGTAGTAGAGAAGTCGCGAATCGTCCTTAGCGACGGTTGTTGACAGATAACGATGTTCAGCTTTGGCTCCGGGATTCCGTCTCGATCGGACGTGTCTGCCCGAGTCTCTCGTTGTATTAAGCGATATAATAAACGAGTTCCTTTTTCTTAAAAGGACTGAGTCATCTTTTCTTGTGAGAGTGTCGGGAACGCGTCGCGCGTAAGTGAGGAAGTGCAGCGGACGCGCGACGAGCGTAACATTTGGGGGCTCGTCCGGGATAGGACGTACGACAATGAGCATACCCATGGCTACGAGAAAGAGACTCCGGGTGGAGACACCCCAGCGGGATGCCGCGAAAGCGACGGCACCCTTATGAAAAAGTACACTCAACTTTGATGATTAACACTCAAATTGAGAGTTAACACTCAAATTTGGGCGTAAGTTTAGTGTTTGTCATCAAAGTTAAGTGTCAACACTTAAATTTAGGTGTAGATTGAGTGTTGACCATTAAGGTTTAGGTAAATTGTGGGTTTAATCCTCAATGATGAGTGTATATTGGGAGTTTATTCTCAATGATAAGTGTAGGTTGGGGATTAAGCCTCAATGTTTAGTGTAGGTTGGAGATTGATCCTCATCGTTGGATGTTGGTTTGGTGTTAACAGAGTGTTAACCTTTAATGTTCTATGTCGATTTAATCAGTGTCGCCATGATCCCTTTATCATTGGGTGTCGTTTAAATGTTATTGTGTTAATTTTCGTTAAGTGTCAATTGACGGCTTGGTTTATTGGAAAAGTGTTTCAAATAAAAGTTGAAAGGTTTAAAGGGGACCAATAGACGATCTTATTGGATTTTGGATCCAGGGCTGTATTGAGCCCAATAGGGCCTAAGTGAAATTTTTTAAATGAAAACTCCTATTTTTTATTGTACCACCTTTCTATATAATACTTTTATATAATATATAATACTTTTTGAGATATTCAAGGAAAACTTGGTAACTTTTCCAATATATATTTAGCTTGATATCTTAATGATTGTTTGCCAGAGTTTGCCAAAAAAGTGGTACAGAGGACTTTTTAACTTAATTTTATTTCAAAAATGTGCTGTTGCAATAGTATACTCCAATTTTTTTTAAATATTTGTGTATGCATCTTCTTGGAGTGTTTACAAATATTTAAAAAAATTGGAGTGCTATTGCAACAGCATATTCTTAAGACAAAATCAAGTCAAAAAGTCCTCTATACCACTTTTTCCTCTGGCAAACAATTATCAAGATATCATAAGCTAAATATTGAAAAAGTTACCAAGTTTTCCTTGAATATCTCAAAAAGTATTAGGCAATAAAAGAATTTTTCAAACAAAAGTTGTTCAAATTAATTTATAGAGAAAGATGGACAATAAAAAATAGGGGTTTTCATTTAAAAAATTTGACTTAGGCCCTATCCAGCGAGAAATGACCCATCGAATCGACGTCTAATTGACGTCGAAATCATCGATATTACATTATATCGAAATAATGCTCGAAATTTGAAGCTTATTTCGATGTTTGTGCTATATGACATTTTTTAAAAGAAGAGATTATTTGTGACATACATTCATCGCGCCAGACTGTAAACAGGCAAATTATGTATTTTTTGTTAAGACATCGATATTTCATCATTTCGATAACGATTCGAAGCTATTTTGATTTGCCTGTCAAATATATAATAACATTGCCATTATATAGAATGCAATATGAATAAAAAATTATATTGTATTGCAGACATGGATAATGTAAATATTTTATGATTTGAGCATTATAATAGATAGATAGATAGATAAGTTTATTGTATATCCCCGTAGGGTTTAAAAGACGTTTTTGTGAGGAACGTACCCAAACCTCTTACAAAAACTTCCCTTCGCGCCCTGGCCATATGCGACCTTACATTTCATTTCCCCTCCCTTGCGACCTTACATTTCATTTCCCCTCCCTTCGTCTTCCATCCGGCCATCTCCTTCCGCCTCCCTTGTTTCAGCCACCTCTTTGCTTCCCTCCTTTCTGCCACTGCTCTTCCCCTTTCCTTCCGTCTCTCTCCCTCCTCTCGCTCGCCGCCTTCCATCTTTATTCCACCTTCGCTCTGGAAACAAATTGTGTTATACCTTTATCTTATTTCGCTCTCCTCCTCCCCTCCCTTTCCCCTGCTACTTCTTTCTCAATCTCCCTTCCTTTCTCCTTTCCATCCTACCTCCCTCTTACTCTCCTTTCTTTCTATAGTCCTCGTCCTCCTCCGTATCCATACCCTCGTCTCCACTGATTTATCCTCATCCATTTTCACCCTTAATCTGCTCCCTTCCTTTCTCCTTGCATCTAATACCCTCCACTTATCCTCTTCACTCCCCATCTTTACTATTATCGTCACCCATTCTCCTCTCTGACCTATCACGCTTACCTCTTTCACCTCCGCCTTTACCTTTAATCCTTCCGAAAACAAACAGACTCTCCTCCATCCTTTTCGTAATCTCGTCCTCCTCCGTCCTCTTCCAACTCCTACTTTCCTCCTCTCTCCTTTCGTTTCTCCTTTCTTTCTCCTCTCTTTCTCTTATCCTCGTCTCCACCGATTTATCCTCGTCCATCTTCACCCTTAATCTACTCCCTTCCTTTCTCCTCCGTTCGCTTTCTCTCTTTCTCTTTCTATTACCTGTCTATATGGCCGGCTCCTTCGATCGTTCGATCCATCGATCTGTCGCGACGACTCCCTGCTCCGTTCCGCACCTGCCGCGCCACCATCGACAATTCCTCTGTCTCGCGACAGGTCGATCGATCGCCCGATCGATACTCCATGCTGCCAACTCGCTCAGCTCCCTCGTCATGTAACCTGGGCTGCTACCTTTGTTCCTTCAATCCCGCCCTTCTCCCTAACCTCACTTTCCACGTGCCTCTTCACTAACGTTTCCCGTCTCCTCCAGACCACCTTCCGCTTCACCTCCATTCTCCTGTCTTCCTTTTGCACTCCCTTATCTACTCCCTTCATCCAACACCTTCCTCACATCTCAATCTCTCCCTTCATCTCCTTTCACTCTCCTACTACTTATCCGCCTGTTCCCCCGCCGAGGGCTACGGGGGACCTCCGATTTGAGCATTATAATAATTGCGTTACAATATTAATTTTTTTAGGCTTCCGTTTCCATTAAATAGTTACTTTATAACTGTAAAAGTCACAACAAAATTCCTGTTTGTAATTTGACTTTTTCGAAAATTAAAATATTATATAATAGGTACATTTTCAGTACTACATCCGCTCATTTATTAAACAAAAAGTTAAATTAAGCAACTAATTAAATTATTAATATTAAATATTAATACAATAAGATATTTGTATTCACATTTATCAAAATAAAAAATAAGTTCAATTATGAAAATAAATATTAATAACACAGGCCCACAAAAAAAAGTAGGTTGTGCTGAGGATCTGACTATGCTATTCCTACGTATTTTGAGCCGCTGAAAACGAATATGAAGTCAGAATTGCTCCATCACCCTCCAGTTTTTTTAAACTTTAATTAATATTTTTTAAAATTAACCCTTTGAGTCGAATTATTCTTCTTTACCAATTTTAATAAAACTTTGCATCCAGGGGTTTTTTGGGGCGCTAATTACAAATCTGTTTTCGAATTTTTAAAATTCAAAATGGCGGATTCAATATGGCGGACGTAAAATCAAAAATTTAAATAATTTCCGTGAAACTTTGCATCCAGGGGTTTTTTGGGTCGCTGATTACGAATCCGTATTTGGATTTTTAAAATTCAAAATGGTGGGTCCAATATGGCGGACGTAAAATCAAAAATTTAAATAATTTCCGTGAAACTTTGCATCCAGGGGTTTTTTGGGTCGCTAATTACGAATCTGTTCTCGAATTTTTAAAATTCAAAATGACGGATTTAATATGGCGGACGTAAAATCAAAAATTTAAATAATTTCCGTGAAACTTTGCATCCAGGGGTTTTTTGGGTCGCTGATTACGAATCCGTATTTGGATTATTAAAATTCAAAATGGTGGGTCCAATATGGCGGACGTAAAATCAAAAATTTAAATAATTTCCGTGAAACTTTGCATCCAGGGGTTTTTTGGGTCGACCCAAAAAACCCCTGGATGCAAAGTTTCACGGAAATTATTTAAATTTTTGATTTTACGTCCGCCATATTGGATCCGCCATTTTGAATTTAAAAAATTCGAGAACGGATTCGTAATCAGCGCCCCAAAAAAACCCCCGGATGCAAAGTTTCATTAAAATTGGTAAAGAAGAATAATTCGACTCAAATGGTTAATTTAAAAAAATATTAATTAAAGTTTAAAAAAACTGGAGGGTGATGGAGCAATTCTGACTTCATATTCGTTTTCAGAGGCTCAAAATACGTAGGAATAGCATAGTCATATCCTCAGCACAACCTACTTTTTTTTTGTGGGCCTGTGTAATTGGACTTATTAAAAATTAAATAATTTGTTCAGATATTGCGCTTGAATTCTTTTCGCGTTTTACAACGCCCGATCGTTTCACATTAGATGGCGCGACGCGCGAGTCGCCACTCTCAAAGAGCCCCCGCCTCCTTCCTCACTCGTTAGGTGTCATGGCCGCACTTGCTTGCGTTTCTTCAAACGTGTCGAGTCCGTTACCTCTTTCTTGACGGATTGATCGTTGCGGCGCGTGTTCTGGAGACCAACCGAGCGAGAGTCAGATCACCAGGGAGAGCTCACTGCCAGGAAAGGGAGAGCTGCGGCAGCTAGCGTCCGAGAGGGAGGATCGAGGCGAGGAGTCCGGTTCAGCGAGCGGAGCCCTTAAGAGATTCTCATTGAGACGCCATATTTGTTACTTTCATTTGAGGGTTCATATTTTTAGGGTTTATACCGTCATTTGTAAGGATTAACCATTAATTGAAGGTTAACTATCACTTGAAGGTTAACCATCATCTAAAGAAAAACCCTTAAAGTTGGGTGTGATTTTGGACCGCCAATTGAAGATTAACCTTCAAATGATGGTTAACCTTCAATTGGCGGTCCGAAATCACACCCAACTTTAAGGGTTTTTCTATGGTGTTTTTTTAACGGTTAACACCAAAAGTTGAGTGTATTTTTCCATAAGGGCAATGACGACGATCGCAGAAACTCTCCGGACCGTCATCCAGGAAGTCCGTCTCTTGCGCGAGGAGCAGGCGCGAAGGGAGAGAGAATATATGACAACGTTCCGCCGGCAGGAGGAGGAGCTCCGCCGTCTCCGAGGGACGAACTTCGGGGGCATTTCCCAGCTAAGTCCTTCCTATATTAGAGCTTCCGGGGACTCGGAACTGCGAGTTGCGAACGGCGTGGGGGCGCGAGTCGCACGCGAGGGGGACGCGGACACGAGCGGCGCGAGTGTTAACGTTGTGCGCGCGAGTGAGAGAGACGCGATCGCGAGCGTTGACGTCGTGCGCGCGAGCGAGAGGGGCACGATCGCGGGCGGTGCAGAAGCACAAATCACGCGCGCGGGTGAAAGAGTCGCAATCGCGGGCGGCGCGTACTCGGGTGACCGAGACGCGGTTGTGAACAACGCAGGGGAGCGAACCGCGCGCGCGGGGGAAAGTGTCGCGTACGTGAGTGACGGTGCCGCGGGCGCGAGAGTCGGGCTTGGTTACAAGCTCAAGCCCGACACGTATGACGGGACAGTCCCGCTACAAGAATACATCTCGCAGCTTAATCTTATTGTGCGAGCGAATAGTTGGGACGACGCGACAAAAACCGTCGCATTAGCCTCAAGTTTAAGAGGAAAGGCGCGCTCGGTTTTGGAGACCGTGCAAGATGTCGAGCGCCTAAATTTCGCGGAGCTGAAAGCGAAGCTCGAGTTGCGTTTCAGGGAGGGACACTTAACACAGAATAGTTATTCCGCGCTCACAAATCGGAGACAGAAATTTGGGGAGGATCTAGCCACTCTCGGCTCTGACATTGAGCGTCTATCACGCCTCGCATACCCCGAATACCCTTATGAAATACGAGATAAAATCGCTTGCTCGCAATTTGTGACGGCCGGTTCGGATCATTTTATTTGACGGACGTTGCAAATAGAAGGGATAAGCTCCTTGAGTCAGGCTGTTGAAAGAGCGAAAGCATTAAAAATAATTCAGGGGGAGGGCTATGCTCGCGAAAAAGAAAAAACAAATAAGAATTTTTCAAAAGGAGGGCAGAACAGTAATACGAATAATGAGAAGAGGGAGACGGAGAAGAACAAGGAATGTTGGATGTGCGGCAAGACCGGACATTTCTGGTCCGAGTGCCCCGAAGAGGGGGAGTAACGCGATTTAAACAAACTCAGCGGGGAGGGTTTGGCTCGTGTTTATAAAGAAATGAGTTTGATTTTAATATTCCAATATTTGGTTCCCGTTTACTGTGCGTAATGTTTATTTTCTTAGAGGAAGTGGGCGGTACGCGAGGAGTTGTGGATTACCGCGGCAGAACATCGGCCGAAGACTTCTTCGAGGAAGTTTCGTTTTTAAAAGAAGACTGCCTCGCCCACGGTTTTTTTGAACTGTGGTTTTTCCGTGGGACGGAGAGCGAATGCTGAGGCAGGGACTTGGGGAGTCTGTTTAGACGTTGGGTCCACATATATAAGTTCCCCCCCCCCCTTGTCTAAAGATTAGGAGGAGCGGCGTCGCGAGAGGTCGGCAGCGGGGGAGTCCACTTCGGGAAAGCGGAGCTTCTGCGAGGTCGTCCTTGTACCGACTGAGGGAGGAGCCTGGCCAGCTCTCTCCAGAAGAGGATCGGTCGGGGACCTAGTGTGCGGCTACCGGGGACCAAAAGAAACGGGGTCCGTAACTCAGAGCAGCAGCTCGAGGAGGGCAAGTCAACCGTTCGGTGCCCTGGAGCCCACGGTGCAGAGAAGCTATAGACCGCAAGAAACTACCCTCCCAGATTGTCGAGGCGACAATCTTGGAAGAGGGGGGGGTAGTGTTACGCCCGTGCTGTGCGCCCGTGCCGTGCGCTCATGTGAGTCGCCCGGTAGTAGAGAAGTCGCGAATCGTCCTTAGCGACGGTTGTTGACAGATAACGATGTTCAGATTTGGCTTCGGGATTCCGTCTCGATCGGACGTGTCTGCCCGAGTCTCTCGTTGTATTGAGCGATATAATAAACGAGTTCCTTTTTCTTAAACTGAGTCATCTTTTCTTGTGAGAGTGTCGGGAACGCGTCGCGCGTGAGTGTTAGAGTGAGGAAGTGCAGCGGACGCGCGACGAGCGTAACATACATAATATCGCCAAAAGGTATCGGAGCAGAGAAGGAAGGAAAGCTTTGGAGGCTAAAGAAGAAATACAAGTTGTATGGACTCAAACAGAGTGGATGAGCGTGGAACTATATGATCAATAAACTAAACGCAGATCCGTGCGTATACGTGAAAGAAGAAGGAAATAAAATTTTGATAATCGCTATATATGTAGATGTACACGCCCCGAACGGAACGTGAGCTCTTATTGATGTTAAGGATACAAGAATTCGATATAGTTAAGAAAGTTTAATGAATGTATTTACCGAAAAGTATATTCTTTAGTAGACTATTAAGTATTCTGAGAAATTATAACATAAGTCAGAATTCCAATATATCATAAATCACATAACGCAGAAATCACATAAATCAGAAATTACATATAAATAAGAAATCACATATAAATCAGAAATCACATATAAATCAGAAATCACATATAAATCAGAAATCACATAAATATTAACGGCCAATTTACTGCAAAATATGTAAATTTATTCAGGATAATTAATTGTTTAAATGTTATCAACGAAAGAAAGATCGCATTATATTTCAATCAGAAAGTAGCACATTTCATGAAAATCATTGAAAATAATCAAGATGTTATTTGAAGTCATGAATATCTAAAAAAGTTAAAGTGACCATTAATAAGAACAATGTGAGAAAACATAAATGCAATTATAATCTACCAAAATAAATACAGATCTATAAATCAGTAATGGAATAATGCGTTACTCTGATTTATAAACTTATTCTAAATAGAACGGATAATTGCAGAAATTAATGAGTAAATAATTCTAAATTATTTATATGTCGCAAGTTAAAAGAGAATCTTATTCAAAACTATATTTGTCGAAAGTATTAACTTATAATAAAAGACGAATTGATATGTATCAAGTAAACGCATTAATCCATAAATTTAATGAACAAGATGATATAGAAATTATAGATAATGTATAATATATTGCATCTCAGCAGCATAGCATTCGCGACAATTAGTAATTGAAAAAGAAAGATCGCTCGAAATCTAGTAATTAAATCTAATGAAGGAATATTCAGATTACGCTCGTAATATATTTACTGTAAAATTGATAAATAGTGTTGAACGCAGTAGTATTGATACTATTTTGAATAATTAACGCAATTTAACACCGCACAAAAGGTTCGTAATGAAAACCGGTAGAACTCGTTATTATTTCACAAGAAATTAACGCGTGGTTGCAACCATATAATTGTTTGAGTATTCAAACGCATGAGAAGGAATCTTCTCGTCCGGCCTCGTCAATTTTATCGAGAAGGCTCGGGGATGGGATCGCAACGCTTTGCGCATTGCAAGAGCTAACTTCAAGTGATCTCCATCCAAGCTAAGAAAGCTCTCGAAAGTTCTGGAATCAAGGATCGCCATTTAGCTAACAACGTTTAGCCACTCAAAGATCGATGATTCTTTTAATCAAAACAACGAGAGTTACCTGTGTCGGGACTTCCACTTTTTGTGGAAGAATTCTCCGCAGTGGAGGAATGTGACCTCAATATCAAGAAGAATCCAATAGTAATTCAAGGCCCTTATATCGCCTTCGTCACTCGTATCGGCTGCAATGGCGGACATCTATTATTTATAGAGCGAATGGCGAATGCCTCTCCTCTTCGTCCGTTGTGTATATATCGGCGTCGTCTAGCCTCTATATAAGTCTTCTCTTTTGAAATTAATACCGAGCATAACCTGTCGGTATACAGAATAAGCCGATCTGATCACGCAATTAGTTTAAAAAGCAAAAAGCTACGAATCCGCTTGACTCGACACGCGTGACTTATCACGACCAAAGATCGATGCGTAATGAACGCACGCTCACTCGAAAAACAATCTCGCTTCCGTAAAGAACCCGGAAATCGGGTAGCGCTACATCGCCGCATGGCTGCGCCGCGGCGCGCGCAACCCTCTCTTTGCATGTTACTGTGGGCCCGCATCGGCCCCACTAGAGCTTTTCACGGACTCGGTTGTTGACTCGAAAATTGTAACAGATGGCAGCACACCACTGTCTCTATGTCGATATAGCGCGGCATTTCAAACAGTAGACGATTTGCTAATCTTAAGCAATCACGATGGCGAAATGAGAAAATTAAAGAAATTCCTGAATCAATCCTACGAAATAAAAGACTTGGGAGAAGCGAAATATTTCCACGGTCTAGAAATCCACCAAGATAAGTTGAAGGGCTAAATGAAAATTACGCAAGAAAAATACATAGAGAGGGCACTCAGAAAAATTGGAATGAAAGACTGCAAACCAATTGGAACCCCGGTATACGCGAACGTTAAACTGACGGAAAGTAACAAGAAGCATGACGAACTCAATGACGACGAATTCAGAACCCAGTATCTTGAGGCAATAGGTTCGTTATTATATATAAGTCAGATCAGTCGACCGGACATAGCGCAGGCAGTAAACGCGGTCAGTAGTTTCTGCAAAAGTCCTGAGAAAATTAACTGGACGGCTGTAAAGCGAATTTTCCGATACTTAAAGGGCATCGCGAATTATTATCTTAAATATAGTAAAGATAACGATAGCGACATTGTAGGTTACTGCGACGCTAATTGGGGTAACGACAAGCGCGATAGAAGGTCCATAAGTGGTTGTGTTTTCATGTTAAATGGAGGAGCCATTATTTGGCACAAAAAAAAGAACGCACTGTAGCGTTATCCACAGTAGAAGCAGAATATATCGCGCTTGCCTTTACTTGCCAAGGGGCTCTATGGTTAAGAAATCTCTTACACGAGATCACAAAAATTACTAAGGAAACGTTAGAAATTAAGTGTGGTAATAACGGAGCGATAAGCCTGTCAAAGAGAGAGAGAGAGAGAGAGAGAGAGAGAGAGAGGAGAGGGAGAGGGAGAGGGAGAGGGAGAGGGAGAGGGAGAGGGAGAGGGAGAGGGAGAGGGAGAGGGAGAGGGAGAGGGAGAGGGAGAGGGAGAGGGAGAGGGAGAGGGAGAGGGAGAGGGAGAGGAGAGGGGAGAGGGAGAGGGAGAGGGAGAGGGAGAGGAGAGGGAGAGGGAGAGGAGAGGGAGAGGGAGAGGGAGAGGGAGAGGGAGAGGGAGAGGGAGAGGGAGAGGGAGAGGGAGGGAGAGGGAGAGGGAGAGGGAGAGGGAGAGGGAGAGGGAGAGGGAGGGAGAGGGAGAGGGAGAGGGAGAGGGAGAGGGAGAGGGAGAGGGAGAGGGAGAGGGAGAGGGAGAGGGAGAGGGAGAGGGAGAGGGATGAGGGAGAGGGAGAGGGAGAGGGAGAGGGAGAGGGAGAGGGAGAGGGAGAGGGAGGAGAGAGGGAGAGGAGAGATGAGGAGAGAGAGAGAGAGAGAGAGAGAGAGAGAGGAGAGAGAGAGAGAGAGAGAGAGAGAGAGAGAGAGAGGAGGAGAGAGAGAGAGAGGAGAGAGAGAGAGAGGATGAGAGAGAGGAGAGAGATGAGAGAGAGAGAGAGAGAGAGAGAGAGGAGAGAATAATTATAATCATCATAGATATACACCACCAATTTGTACGCGAAATCCTTGTACAAAAATATATAAAGATAACTCATATACCTAGTGATGAAATGGTGGCTGATATCTTAACTAAGCCTTTACCAAAACCGCAGCACGTAAAGCTAACTAGCGAATTAGGTTTAAGCAATGTTTGAAAATAAAATAATACTTTTCGTGTTAGGAAAGTCTCTAAAGACTCTGCGAAAAGGCTATTTTCTGTTTATTTTTCCCCGTGCGCAAACACGTCACCGACTCGCGGCTCGAGCGATAGGTAGATCGATAGGCGATCAATGTCCCCACTTTTCTATCTATATGTACGAGCCGTTACACAGAGTAAAGCTCTCTCTTGTATAAGCAGCGAACGAGTAAACACGTGTTCGTTTCCTCTCACCGCTAAAAGCCTTAAATCATAACAAAATGGAAAATATAATCTTAAATAATATTATATGGCCATATATGAGAATATATAATTATATAGGGCCATATATATGAGCATATATGATTATATATCGGTATATGTACACGACCCGAATAGATCGTGGGCTATGGCGGTGAAGGAAACACTGAGTTTGAATCTTTGACAAATATAATAAGATATATAAAGAAAATATAGCAGAGTAAATTCAAAACATTCTTGAAAAGCCAGTATGGCACAAGTAAATAATCATAGAAATTCAAGAAATGATAATACAATTCACATTGTAATAGTCCGTTCAATGAAAGAAATGTAAACATCACTGTGTTCAGGAGTGCGGTAGTCAAGCCCAGTGAGGTGGCAGCACCTCCTGGACGATCGTGCGGATCGTTTCGAATAGCGATGGCACGTGATGCTAGCATGCTCCGGCCTTCGCCTTGCCGATATCGCCGGCATTCCGGCAGTTACTCTCTTGCTTTCGTGAACAATGGCAGTCTAAATTCTAACGCTCGCGTAATCATTTATTCTGTCGGGCACTCAGTAAGGATAAACCTCATCTTTGAGGCCAATGGACCTCATTAAGATTGTTACGCGGATTAATTAAACTGAGGTCCAGTGTCTCGTTGGTTAATCTCGTGAAACGTCTCATTTTCTAAAGCCACGTGGCTGCTGATTGTAATCGGAACGATTCAACGGCCTCACGTTGCACTCTACGCAAGTAAATCAGTTTAGCACGGTACTCATCGTTATTGTATAAACCGCTCACGCTCAGTTAATTAGTACATAACGCAGTGTATATAGTGTATATAGTGATTTACGACTCTGTGAAAGAAATAAATCCTGAAACTCAGTGCCGATCTGTTCATTTCAATTACCCCGTTGTATGATCTACTCATTCGTGTGTTAGCATTCTATCAGCCAAGCTCATTCTCAAACACACTGAAAGTATGCTCTCCTGTTTGAAACTTGAAACGTAAAGTAAAGGAAGACTTTATTTCCTATAAAGCCGGGATTACGATGAACTTAACGTAACGGGACGCGACGGGACGCGAAGTAACGTAAAACCTAAACACATTGTTTTTATATGCGGCTGATTACGATCGACTTTACGTAACGTGACGTGAAGTATCAGAACTCAACGCGACGTGAAAGCTTGCCAATGTCAAGTTTCACGTTTCGTCGAATCGGGCTGTTCACGTGACTCTTTCAACCAATCAACGTTCTCGACTCTTGACTCTCGACGCGCGGCTGCATTCAAGTTCAAGTGTGACATTTGACATTGTATTGCGCATTCAGAAATAGCAGAGCAATATTTAATATTGAATATGTCGATCAACGACACTTTATTAGTAGAGTGTGTGCGGGCGCATCCCGAAATATATGATAAGGCACATGCAGGATTCAAGAATGCCGGAATAAAAGACTCTGCATGGAAGAGTGTGGCCGAAACAGTGAATGGTAAGTTGTTGCAGTTATGTTGCATTTTTCTTGATTGGAAACAGTTTATATATGTTTTCTATATCTTTTGTGTCATGATTTTAGCATCGGTCACAGATTGTACGGCCAGGTGGCATACTCTTCGTGAGAGGTTCGCGAAGGAGAAGCGTATTCTTGAGCAGGAGGGGAGGTCTGGAGCAGCGGCCTCAACCCGTCCAGAATGGCCCCTATACATTGTCATGTCGTTTCTGACACCTCACATTAGGAAAAGAAAGTAAGTTTAGTATATGGTGATTTGTGAATTCCCGGGAAAAAAGATTATATATAATTATATATAATCTTTTTTTCTCGGGTTATTCTACGTATTTTCGAATAATTGGGTAATTTTTTTATTTCCGGTGCAGATCTGTGAATAATTTCCCACCAAAGGCGTCGGTGTCCGCAGCCACATCTTCACCAACTTTGTCGCCAACAGATGAAGAGCTGTCGCTTCCGCCGTCATTGGCATCTTCAGGCAGCATAGAAACAATATTGAGCGAGCAGACTGTGGATGATGTTAGTGCTCCATTTAGAGTGATTGCTACCTGCTCTCCTCTCTCGTCACCTTCACCTGGGTGTAGCTTATCATCAGCTGCTGCAAGTTTGCCCTACTTAGGACCTACAGGTCGGTGCAAGAAGTCAAAGGTGGACGAAACGGCTGAAATGTTCAAAGAGACTCTCGTCAATCTGAACAAATCCATGGCTACATCTAGTACTGCTGCTCCATTACTACCACCTTTAATTGACATTAATGATCCAGACATCTTGATCGGCAAACGTGTTGAATCTTGCCTCAAGAGTCTAACAAACATGGGTTTGAAACTGAAGTACAGGAGGAAATTTAGGTCTGTCATTCAAGATTGTGAAGAGGAAGCTGAAGATTTGAAAGTAGTGCCACAAACGATAACGACGTGAAACGTATATAGTTCGTTCGTCACGACGGCGTTATCGACGAAAAACTTTCCGTTTGTTAGACATTTGTTAATTGTTCGATAATGTTGGTTTTTTTATAACACGTATTCTGTGCAAAAAAAGCCAAATGCGAAGAATTTACTTCGATGTGTAATGTGTGTTTTTGCAATTTTTTCTATCTTAATTAGCAATCTAAAAATACAACTTTACCTTCCCTTTATACATAATTCTAATATTCTACAATACAAATGATATGTTTCTTTCAACTAAGCTAATTAGCATACTGTTTATTATCACATAAAGTTTAAAATAAAGGCAAATCTTTATTATTATTATATTAGTAGATAATTTATATTATATTAGTAATATATTACATATTACATATTACAAGTATAATATAAATTACTAATATAAAACATAATACTAGAGTAATATTACAATATTAAAATATTATACTAGTAATATTACAGCTTGAGTTTTTCCTTTTTCCTAACGTTTTGAACATTGACATTTGCAACTGAATTTCCGTATTTTAATCCGCGCAGAGATTATCTCGAAAATGTCTCATTTATTCACTTATCTGTTTCGACGTAGAACTTGATAATAATTTATATAAAATAATACATTTCTCTTTAAAATACCATAGCGATTACGACGTTGTGCCGGTTTCGATGTACAGTTGAGCGACGTCGCTCGTAATTGCGTTTCGACGTCGGTCAAATTGGCTCGCCTGCTTCTCGTCGTCGGATGCCTCTCGTCTTCTCTCGTTCGAATGAGAGCCGCGGGAACCGTGGCCGAGACACGGAAACTTTTACTTGTATATACATCGAATTTCGTAACCCCCTTACGTTTCATGTCCGGTGCTCCGCGCGGTAGTTCCGAGCGGGATTCGATTGAAACGGACATTGAATATCCGTAGAAATATGTGCAGATGAATTGTTAGGTATATATGCAAACCTTAATATTCAGAGTAAGCGATAGTTTCAAATTGTCATAATTCTCTTTTCTCTTTTCTCCTCTCTTTTCTCTCGATTTATCTTTGCTTCTATTAATGATCAAATGTTCAGAGAGCCTTCTATATATGTCATAAAAAAATTTTAATGTGATTTATTTAAATGTGAGAAATATAGAAAGTAGTAATTTAATAATTTATTAGATATGAATAATATATGCGTATTAATACTCAACTAATTCTTTTTAATGCACGCATTTTTGCAGGCTAAATAATTAAGTTTCTGCAAAAAGATTAAGTGCTCTGTAAAGTCTTAGGTAGCGTCGTATCTTGAATCAAAATAAAAATTATATTGTTTAGAGAAATGAAAGATTTCTACACACATAAAAATATCATTCTACAGCCAAGAAAAGCAATTACTTATTTTATTTTATTCGTTTTAAGTAATACTTTTCTTCAACAGAGAATATTTTCTTAATAATAGTTTTAAGATGTACTTGGCACAAGTCTTAGAAAAGCTTATCATTTTGTGAAAGCGCAACTTTCACGCAAAACAAGAATTTTCTTCTTTCAAGAATATTATATATGTAAGTATACGCTTCTCTTCCGTAGACTCTATGTAGTAAATAAACCGAATTCCTGTATATTAATTAAATATTCTTCTTTAAAGTACTAAACTTGCTAAGATAAGAATATGTTTTGAGTAAATGTAATCTGTGTGTATAAAAATGTTTTTGATGACTTTATACGGTAGATTTGCTGATATATAAACTTATCAAATACTTAAAACAAATAATATTTACTTGCAGGTAGAGTATGTACTTTTCTGTGTGTATAAATATGGATTAAGAATTTTGTGTAATATCTTAAAAATAGCGAACGCAACTGAACAACTCTTGATCAATAAAAGCGAGAAACAACATGACGCACCATAATAATAAATTACACTAGACAAATTATCCGAATCTACAGCTACTGAAGGGAGATAATTCCTTGCCGGATCCTCACAATATTGTCTTGATGGCGCATAACCCCAGGCCCATTTACAAACTCTTTCAGTGTATCTCTCTGTTGTAAAACTCGAAGAGCAGCATTTCTTGCTCCCATCCGTGGACCATCAATGATGGCTCCATTCTCCCCAGCGACAATGTCATGCCATTCTCCCTCTACCAGTATCGCCAGTTGGCAATTTCTGGTCTACAAAAGAAGGGGGGCAATATTGTAGGTTGAGTTTCCTGTCGCCTGTCTTGCAGATGAAATTGTGGAGGCAAACAGCACATTCAATGATGCTTTCCACATTGTCTTCTGTAGTAATAATGGGGTGACAGAAAATACTCCAACAAGCCGCTAAAATACCAAAGGCATTTTCAATTACTCTCCTTGCTCTGCTCAACCTGAAGTTGTACACAGACTTGTCATGGGGTATGTTGCGCTCGCTATAGGGTTTCATTAGGAAAGGTTTTAAAGGAAAAGCTGCATCTCCTACAAGGAAGTAGGACATGTCAACATTAGTTCCTAGTAGGTGACTTGAATTCGGCAAGTTAAGGGATTCATCATTCAATCGCCGACCCATTTCAGACGATTAAAAAACTCCGCCATCACTTTGTGAGCCTTCTGCTCCTACATCCAGCATGATGAAATTGTAGTGTGCATCACAAACTGCCAATAGAACCATGATAAATGTCTTTTTATAATTAAAATAAACACTTTGGGAAGCTTGTGGGCCTATATTTGAACGTGCTTCCCATCGATGGCCCCCACACAATGAGGAAACTGCCATTCTTCCCAAAATCCAGCACTCACCTCACGCCAATCCGCTTCATTTGCTGGAGGGTTCACAAATACACTCTTTAATACACTGACAAGTGGTCGAGTGGTTTCGGCCAGGATCTGAGAGACAGTGCTCTGGCCACATCGATAGGAAAAGCTCAGAGTATGCTGACTGTCTCCTGCTGCCAAGAATCTGCAAAACAAATTTACACATTGAATCGACTCCTGAGAAATTGATAAGATAAGCAAACATTGATGATCTTACCTCAATGTCATAGCAAGCCTCTGAGTGGGTGAAAAAGCAGTGTACATTTCTCGCTTCTTTATCAGTGGACCAACCAAGCTCAGGAGATACTCGAATCTAAGAAAACAAACATATAATTTATAAAAATAAACTCTGTACCAGAAAACTATTTATCTTTCACGTTTCTTTATCAGTAGACCAAGCAAGATCAAGAGGTACCAGAATGTAGGAAAGCAGACATTAATTTGTAAAAATAATTATATTTTGTACTAGACAATCATTAAATCTTACCTTTCGACATTCATCCTTGTGTAATTAAAAAAAAAGAGTGGATCACGGAAACGGAGTTCTTCTAGTAAATTATGTCCATCACCAAACTGGGTTCTTCTCCGAAAAATCTCTCTCACACCAACGGTTCGTACTCGTTTCTTCTTCCGCAGTTGACGATACAAATATCCGGCCAAAATTTAGTTAAAAAACTGATAATGCCTCATAGCAAAATTCATTTGGAATTACCAAGCAGTAACTACCAACGAGAATGACAACAAACCTTCTATTCACACCACAACCTTTTAACAACGCTGTCAAATCATTTTTTAATGCACGCTGCTTCACGTTACGGCGATCGTAATTTTACATATGTACTTTTGCCGTTAAGTTCACGTCATGTTACTTCGCGTCCCGTCGCGTCCCGTTACGTTAAGTTCATCGTAATCCCGGCTTAAAGTAATTTGCAAGTATGAATGATTATTCGTATGAGAGCCTTGAACATATGTTCATAAATAGTTTTAACCACTGAAAGGACCATTAGACATTATATAATATAATACCGATTCGATATATTCAAAAATATCGTGCAAATATAAACAGACAAAGTCATATGAGGAATAATACGTTGAATGATAAATCATAAATAGAAATTGAATATCTTAACTTAAGGAAATATAAATATGTACAAGAAAACCGTATCATTAAAGATGACCTTGAAGAATCTCATTGTGAATAGTAAATATAATGTGAGTAGGTAAGCAATATATGTTCTAACCCACCGCGGGAGTATCGGGTTACACAAGGGTATCGGATTTCGCGGGGGGGGGGGTGTACCGCTTTACCGAGGGGGAGGGGGGAACCGCGTTTTCGGGCGCCACGAGGAGGGGGAGGGGGGAACCGCGTTTCCGGCGCCGCGGGAGAGGGGTTCGCGGGGCGTGGGGGGAACCGCGTTTTCGCCGCGCCGCGGGGGGAAAGGGGTACCGCGTTTCGGGCGCCGCGGGGGAGGGGCGACCGCGTTCGCGTTTTCGCCGCGCCGCGGGGAGGGGTGACCGCGTTCGCGTTTTCGCCGCGCCGCGGAGTCCGCGTGCAATGGCCGCGTCGGTCCGCGTGACGTCACACGGCACGCTCCCGCTCGCGTTATCTCCCCCCTCGTAGATGTTCTCTCGCGCCCCGTCCCCCGTTCACACGCGTCTTCTCGTTCGCGCGGTCTCTTTCCCCCGTTCGCGCGGTCTCTCTCGCTCCCGGCCCCCATTCTTTCTCCCCCTTCGCGCGCGTCTTCTCGCTCCCGGCCCCCATTCGCGTTCTCGCTCACGATCGCATATCTTTTCTTCGCCAACGATATTTAATCGTTTAGATCTTAATATTTAATTTTTAATATTACATTTAATTAAACGATAAACGAAGACAGCTTAATGACAGAGAACGGTAAATAAAAAGGAAAAATAATTAAAACTTTTTAAATCATATTATATGCATTTATTTATCATGTAGCGCATTATACACAATAGTATCTGCAGCATACACCAACAGTTCCCAATCAATAATCAAGTTTTCATCATAAAATTCATGCAAGATTCTAACTGCATTATATTTATCGGTGATACAATTTTGGCGTAAAATTGTTACAAATTGTTTAAATTTGGCATATTATGTTATGCGAAAATAATTCTCGCGAGAAAAAAGACAGCTATTGAACAGCCATCAAACTTCTTTAAAACATCTTTAAAAACAACTATCAAACAGCTATCAAACAACTAAAACAGCTATCAAACAACTAAAACATCTTTAAAAACAACTATCAAACAACTAAAAACAGCTATCAAACAGCTATCAAACAACTAAAAACAACTAAAAACAACTAAAACAGCTTTAAAAACAGCTATCAAACAACTATCAAACAACTAAAAACAGCTTTTGAACAGCTAAAACAGCTTTTGAATAGCTTTTAAACAACTAAAAACAGCTATCAAACAACAACTAAAAACAGCTAAAAACAACTAAAACAGCTTTAAAAACAGCTATCAAACAACTATCAAACAACTAAAAACAGCTTTTGAACAGCTAAAACAGCTTTTGAATAGACTTTAAACAACTAAAAACAGCTATCAAACAACTAAAAACAGCTAAAACAGCTTTAAAAACAGCTATCAAACAACTATCAAACAACTAAAAACAGCTTTTGAACAGCTAAAACAGCTTTTGAATAGCTTTTAAACAACTAAAACATCTATATTATATTACAAACTATGTGGGAAAAGGAAATAAAACATTTTATATATACATATATAGTTTATTTAAAAAAAATCATAATTTTTTCTGGTGTCGCGACCACCAGTTACATATTTTTAATACATTTTGTAATGCGCAATTCTTAACATGTTCTTCACATCTTATAGTATTAGTAACATCTAGATTATTTAAAGATTCGATATCTTCGTAATCGGCATCCAAAGTCTCAATGTTTAGATTTTTTCTAGCTTTATTCTCAAGTAGATCCACCAGCCATTCTCGTTTCTGGCATCCCTTGACGTACACAAGAGTCGACGTCTCGTCGCCCTCTCCAAGCACGGCCGATGTAATTAAATGTTTCGCCATGCTGTATGGCACGTTTCCATCCTCCCATCGTAGTCCATGGTGATTTGCAATCAACCAAGAAGCGCATGATTTGTCGGATTTCATGAGGAGACTCCATGGCATGGGACATGTAAAAATGTAATGCGCCAAAACGGTCCCGTTTCTCAGAACCGCCACCTCCTTTACGACAAATTTCATCCCGACGGTGAAGCCTTGCAGATCGACAAACGTTGGTACGATCATGACAAAACAACGGAGCAATCTGTATCTTATCGCGGTACATCAGTGTATCTTATATCGCAATATCCGCTGATATTGCAATTTACATGATTTTGCGCACTACGTTCGACAATGGACAGTATTCGATTACGCGATCATGCAAGATGAGACAATAGGCGGTAGTATTTGCCGGTACATTCTCTTTGCAGTCGAATTCTATTCGCACATCCACGGTGGCGCTCTTGACAGATTCGTTTTGTCGCGAGCAATCGATGACAACAAAAGGTCCTTCCATCAGGAATGTATACAAGCTGCAAAGCGTATCACTGGAATCGTATCCGTAATAAGCTTTACGAAAACGCGCATACATATCGAAAAGGACGGCGTATCGATTTTTGCCAAAATCCAGATTCAAGTCGTCGTACGGATAAAATTCAGAGTTTAGATAAAGTTTCACGTTGGTCAAGTTACAGTCATCGAATACGCTAACATTTTCAGACATGATATTCTTGCGCCCGGTCTGCAGCGCAAAGATAACGTATCGCGGCTTCTCCAGCTGAGTCGCCGTTTTGACGGCCCACGAATGCTTGGTCGTGCTCTGCAACATGGGGTACTCGTACAGATCCCACGAACGGAAACTAACACTAAGATATCGCCCGCTTTCCAAGGCCCGTAGCATGGATAGCTTATTGATCTCGTTTAATGTGACGTGAGGCATTCGCCACTGTACTTTAAACAATTCAATTTCCGGCTCCGTCGCCGGATTTCCTACAATGCAATTGTTGTCGCTGCGCGCTCGTATCAAAATTAATTCGTGACGAGCGTTAACAACCACGCGTTTGTAATCCTCGCAAAAGCCCAGCAACCTCTTGAGTGGTATGCAAAAGTTGAAGTATCCTTCCGGTATGCTCGATGAAACGTCCCATCCAGCATTCCGCATGAGTTGAGAATCATTATACGATAGCGATACATAGTTCTTGATGGTACTGGTTATTCCAACGTTTCTGTTGCGATCAATCTCCACACCGTTGAGCTCGTATCGAATCTCATCGAACATGAAAGCTGCACAATTATTCGCAAGCGTTGCCTGAGACTCGTCATTCCTTTTCTTTATCGTCAATCTTCCTTCAACGTAGAGAAAGCTCTCGCACGGCAACGTGTATAAATCCTGCTGTTGTATGGGTATTCTTATCTCATCGTTATGTCCAAACGTTGTGTTGGCGTATGGATTGTACGTGTGTGTCTCAATCTTGACGACGCTGTCGTCAAAGATCGGTTCACCTCCAATGTTTAAGATATTAGCCATTTCGTACGACGAAACTCAATGATTTCAGAAATTCAACGTTCGACGCAGTGAGTTTCTTCTTTGGCGATCGGAGTGTCTCTCTAATTTTGTTTCTCGTCTGTTGCACCTGCTCAGCTTCGTTCAGTACGAGCATCTCACGTTATCGCTGTCGTCTTCGTACATGCAGTCTAACGGTGATCTCCTCTCCACGAAAATCAATCAATCGGCTGTCCTGATCCACGACGCGAAGCGTCAAGTCCGAAATGCTCCGTACGATGATCGGAAGGTAAATGATCTGTGCCGGCGTTTCCGATATCTTATATCCTGGAGGCACACTCGGTGAAAACTCGTGTATCGTGTGCACGTACTTGTCGTTGCTGTACGCACCCGCGGTCACGTTACACTCTATGCGAATGATGTTTACGTTGATGATATTTATCGGAACATCCGATTTGTGCCATTGTCGCGACTCCAGCACGCGATTCGCTGAAAATCCCAGCAGCGATCCAATGTTGTTCGGTTTGGTAAAATTTATCCGATAAGCGCACTTGATCTCTCTCTTCATCGTATTGTTATTAGCCCGAATAATCAATGGGTGCGGTTCATCTTCGTTTATCGAGACATTATTGGATTGATCCCATAAAAGAGCGCGTTTCAGATACATGTCTATATCACGCAATTCGTACGATCCTTCGGGAATGGTAATCTCCTTGTCGTCGTCATAGTAGAATTTATTGTTCGACGAATTTACATTCGGTATCGTGTGATAGGTTTCAAAATCTGTCAGACCGAGCTCGTAATCGCCATCGCTCAAATCCACGGCGGGAAAGTAGCTTACCGCGAGGATGCTGCTCTTGCCGGTGAGCGTAAATGTCAGTGACATGTTTGAATGAGTACTGAGATTAAACAGCGTAACGCCGGTCTTTAAATTGATTGTCAGCCGACTGTAGAAAACGCAGACACAGTTGTCCACAATTGCTCTGATTGTATCGCTGATATGGCGTGCGATTGTACTCTATTACATTGTTCTTTAGATACTGCGCCAATTCTCTCGGCGGTCGAAGATTGCCAAAACTGTCGAAATATATGGCACGATCTCCCCTCTTCGCGTACGCCACCCAGTGAGTACCCGGTCCCTCAGTATTATCCAAATTCACGATACCGCTCTCGTTTCGACGTACACCGCCAATCGGTAACGAGTCGCGCATGAAAATACTTCTAAAATATGGAATGCGCATACGTTTTGCCAGTTGTTGCAGTTGTACGTTGGTAGTTACGCCCTTGGGGATTTTTAGCGTCTCTTCGACGTTTTTTTTTCTCGAGACTCCCCGTCCGCGTTTGTACGGAGCGAGATAAAGTCCGTGACCTTCCATGGCGCGATTGTGACGTTGCATCTCTTCCAGCTGACGCCGCGCGGCTTTGTTATCGTTCACGGCCTTTGCGACTCCCGCCGCTCCGCCGACCAACGAGCCGAGAACCCCTAATAACGGCAGGATCGGTAGGATACCACCGCGTTTCGCTACCGGAAGTATTCGCTTGTTCTTCTTCTTTTTCTTCGTTTTCAAACCCATAGCGAGTTTCGTTTTAGCCTTCATGGCCGCCCAGACGGCTGTAGCTGCAGCTCTCTCTCCGAGAGTCGAATCGTTCGCGGTGACACGTTTTCGCGCTTTCGCGGCAAGTATATTGTCTGCCACGTGTCGTTCTGCGAGATCGCTGCTACGCGAGTAGGCTATGTCGTGCTCGCGACACGCTGCGTCCAATGGATTAATACCCCGATCACCTCTTGCCAATCGTGTTTCTAAATGAGTTCCCGGACCGCAAAATTGATAGCCGGGAATGTGTAATTCGATCGGAAGCGCGTTTATCGCGCGATTCAACAGACCTCGACCTATCTTCGGCGGCATTCGCCGCAGTTTTTTATCAACGGCGGCGGACCGTCGATGTGCGTTTGCTGACACGGCAAATTATAATGTATTAAACAGCGACGGTATTGCTGAACCTCCGAATCTGCCTTGATATGTTCGGGAAGCTTATCCCACAAATAATCTATATGATTATAAAACTGCCGTAGTAGAATGACCTTTGGTATATACTTTAACTGCTCGGCGGTTAAATTGTAAATATCGCTGTTATCCGACACGAGCAAAAACATTTTAAAGACTGAGCATCTCAGCTCTACGCGCCTCTATAAATAGGCCAGCTTTCTTGATACTGTTTTTCATTCGTTGTGGAGGGGAGGTAAAATGCGGTTCGTACGACAATCGTGGACGATCAAAGTGACAAACTTTGACGATAGGATACAGTTAACGAAAGAGGTACGCAAACATGGAGACATGCTACCGATTTCTATACGTGGTATCATCTGCGGTCCGTCGAATTGCGGCAAGACAAACGTCTTGATAAGCTTGCTGGAAAGTCCGCACGGTGTACGTTTCGAGAACGTGCCCAAGTAGAACAAGTTAATCACAGAAACGTCAAGGTGACATTAAAATGATGAATTTTATGTCATCATATGGTCAACGTCAAGAATCAGTTTGAAATGACTGACTTATGACATGCTGTTTTACGAGACTCGCGATATATGTAACAGTATATATTGTTACAAATTGCATGATCAGTCATAATTTTCTTCAGTTCTCATAACATATTTCGAGTATATTCTTAAATAGAACGAAAAGATCAAATAAAAGTCAAAGAGAAGTAGTGATTAGTCAAGATTAGATGCTTCTAATGGGCCATTTTGACGTCACGATGACGCGTAAAAAATGATTACAGAATGATGTCATTTTGATATTTTCATGACTGATTTGTTCTACTTGGGTGTATGTGTACTCGAAATCGTTGCAACAGTCGAAATACCGATATTTGGAGAATATACTAACACCGATAGAAGAAATTGGCTACTTTACGTTCTCGAATAACAGTGACGTCATTCCACCGAGCGAGGCGCTCCCGAATTCTATTTTTATCTTTGATGACGTGGCATGCGACAAGCAGGATACGATAAGAGAATACTTTGCAATGGGCCGGCACGCGAACGTTGACTCCTTCTATCTTTGTCAGACGTATGCAAAGATACCGAAGCATCTTATACGCGACAACGCGAATTTATTGATTCTGTTTAAACAGGATGGTACCAATATAAAACACATATTCAACGATCACGTAAACACAGATATGTCATACGATGATTTCAGTAAATTGTGTCATACATGTTGGCAACAAAAGTATGGATTCGTGGTGATAGACAAGGACAGCGCGATTTTGAATGGTCGATACAGAAAAGGATTTAACGACTTTGCGATACCGAAACGTGGTTAGTTGTTGTCGACGCGCCGATTGAACAACGTTATCGCAACATGGACAGCAGCGAGGAGATTAGAGAGCGCGAGAGGATAGCAAATCAAATTGCGAAAACGAGCGATTCGATTCGCAAAAAGTATCACGCCTTGAAAACTGGTAAAATGGAGGAAGATATCGCGTTGGAGAGACACTTTAAGCCCATCATCGAGCCTCTAAGGCAGATTGCCGAAAACACCGTTGGCAAAGAATCTGACATGTCAAAGATTGAGAATGAAACGGCGTGGGAAGACGAAGAGCCAAAGTTCAAACGAAAACGACCAAACGCCTCGTTTAACGACTCTGTAATGGCTTCAACTCCGGTTACGTTGAAACGATCGATAAATGTGCCATCTAATTTGAGCAAAATAACCAAAATTTTACAACCGCATAAATCGAAACGATCGACAGGTCCATTGAATGAACCACCGATAACCTCTGCGCCTTCCGTGCAACCCACAATGCTCGAATCACTCGCAAACGAAGATGTTTTCGAAACCACTGATGACTCACTCGTGACGTCCGTTCGACAGCAGTTGCAAACATCTGAGGGTCGAGAAACGCTGCGAGATCACTTTGGTCTATTGGGCCAAAAGTACGTCGGGGCAGTTCTGAGCGGCGATCAAGAAAGCGGTATAGACACCGTATACGGTGTTTATTTCAGCAACGATGGAATGATGCTCGGTAATAAACGTTTTGACGTGAACAACGCGGACAACATAATTATCGACGGCATACGATACGCTGGCACACGCGGTCTTTACGAGTTGATCTTTAAGAAATTTCCCAATGACGATATCTACACGGAGGACGATATGCAAACATACAAGAGCATTCTGTTGACGACGAGTGCTCATAAACGCAATTATGATGCTCACGCTCGAATAAATGGCAACAGGGGATACAAGTACACATAAATAATCGCACCGTTGATTTCGGGTAAAAAAGCTGGAAAAGGTATACCGCGTGCCATGACATTAAACGGCAACAAGATCGACCATATAATTGCATCGTCGATTTCGGGTAAAAAAGCTGGAAAAGGTATACCGCGTGCCATGACATTAAACGACAACAAGATCGACTATGTTCATTGGGACGATCCCAACGAGCTTGTAGATCGTCTCCGATTGCTCGAAGCTTCGCGCCTAGCGGGTCACACCGGTCACGATAACGAGATCCCGTCGATTATCGAGGAACTTCGCGAGGCTGGACTTATTATAAATTAAACCGCGCGTCGGCGAGTCATTCAATCAACATCGAAATGCCGATCAACAAGTTTGGTATATCGCTCGGAAGAGGCGATGCGGAACCGTACTATCAATGGAGCGGATTAATCAGAAATTACGTGCGCGATAACGCTCTTTGCATGGTCGCCACCGACTTTGACGCGAAATCGCGCAAGATTCGACGGATAGCGCCACCTGTAGATGATAGCGATGCAGCCAATAAACGTTACGTGCAGCAGAGCGTGCAAATTTTGAAAGATCAGCAGGATGAAATCGAGAGAAAGATGGCCGCATTCCAGAATAACGTGCAAATTACCCTAAACGAACTTCAAAAGATGATTCAAGATGTAATTGCGAATCATCGCGAATAGATAAGAACGTACATCTGATCTCTGCGTCAGTTGCGCGTCAGCGTCATGGCTAGTAAGAAGCAATCAACTGAGAAACGGAGGCTGGTGGAAGAATTACACGCTCCTGCGAGAAGAAATTTTTCGCGAAGACGCGTCATAGTGCGCGGATACGATGACCTGTGGCAGGCGGATGTGGTCGAGATGCGTCCATACACGCGATTCAACAGAGGCTACTACTACATACTCACCGTTATCGACGTGCTGAGCAAGCACGCATGGGCCGTACCGCTCAAGACCAAGAGCGGAACCGAGGTTACTACGGCGATAGCGAAAATAATTCGAGACGGCGGAAGATGTCCGAAAAATCTGCAGACTGACAAGGGCAAAGAATTTTACAACGCAAACGTGCAGAAACTCTTGAAGAAACATAATATCAATCACTATTCGACCTATTCCGTAATGAAGGCATCGGTCGTCGAACGATTCAATCGCACGCTCAAGAACGATATGTGGAAAATGTTTACGCTCAACGGAAATTACAAATGGATCGACTTGCTGCCGGGTCTCGTATCGGATTACAACGCGCGAAAGCATCGAACTATCGGCATGCGACCCATCGATGTTACCCCCGCGATCGCCGACAAGCTCCTAAAAACGGTGTACAGCCACGTAAAGATCGCTGCTCCCGCGCGATTCAAAGTGGGCGACTCGGTACGCGTGAGTAAATTTAAGACAATCTTCGAGAAAGGATACACGCCAAATTGGACCACGGAGGTGTTTAGAATCGTCAAAGTGCAGAAAACTAATCCCGTGACGTATCTGTTGGAAGATTCCTGCGGAAAACCCGTCGCCGGCGGCTTCTACGAATACAAGTTACATTGCGTTGCCAATCCCGACGTGTATCTCGTTGAAAAAGTTTTGCGCAAAAGGAGGGATGAGGTTTATGTAAAGTGGTTAGGATTTGATAATTCACACAATTCATGGATACACAAGAATAATGTATTGTAAAAATTTATTACAATATAAAAACATATTATACATACAAATGAGTCATTTATTTTCATACATATCTAAATGTATTTACAATTGTATTTTACAATGATATTTTATAATGCCCCCATGGCAGTGTCTCGGTAGAACCGGGTATAATGTATCGTTTATCATCGTACGGACTTATGCCCGATTTCTTCACCTCTAGATAAGTTCTAGATAACTTTATCCAACAGATATCTCCCAGAATCGGTTTTCTTCACCTCTGTAAAGTTGGTATCCGACGGATAAAGTTATCCTCTACCCGAAGTAGCGGATATCTGGCAGATATTGATTTCTGGCAGATATTGTAACCTAAAAAGTTACAGTTGTAACCTAAACAGTTACTGTTTTGAGAACGCTTGTGAAAAGACAAACATATAATAATGGATTTGCTCGTGGATCTTATTTTTGAATCTGATGATGATATTGATGATAATGATGAATTTGTCGAAAGAAGACCCTATGTAATAAGAAATAAACCGAACAATTTTCAAGTGTGGGATGACAAAGAATTTTTCGATCGATTTCGTTTGAAAAAGGATACAGTACTTGAATTGTTGCATGCAATTGAAGACCGACTGATAATACTCCGGAACAAGTATGATTCTGTTCGAATAATAAAGTTAATTTATGAGATAATGATGTATTATTACTTAACGAGTAGTTGTTGATTGAAATTTTTTTAATGTAATTATAGGTCAAGATCATTGACACCGATCAATAAGTTGTTGTTAACGTTGAGATTTTATGCCACGGGCAATTTTCTGCGTGCCTGCGGTGATTTTAGTGGAGTAAGCATTAGTACAGCTTCCCGAGTCATCGCAAAAGTATCCATGGCCATAGCTTCGTTATCAGCAACAATGATCAATATGCCTCAATCTAATGTGGAAATTCGTACAACGCAACAGGCATTTTATGATATGTACAAATTTCCAAGGGTAATTGGATGCATCGATGGAACCCATATTAGAATACAATCTCCCGGTGAGTTTATAAAACTATGAAATATAAATTATGAACTGTAACAAAATATATAAACTATGTAAACTGAGAATACTGTATTTACTGTACTTACATTAAGTTCACAAAATAATTTTGAATTCTTATTTACTCCTTTTAAGCAATGACATTCATAAGAAATATTTTTAGGAGGTGAACACGCAGAAGAGTTTAGAAATCGAAAAGGATTCTTTTCTCTTAATACCCAAGTTGTTTGCGATCACAATATGAGAATTATTGACGTTGTGGCTAGGTGGCCGGGTTCTGTTCATGATGCTACAATCTTTCAACACAGTCGACTACGCCGAAGATTAGAAGAAGGCGAGTTTCGTCCGGGAATATTACTTGGAGATAGTGGATATCCAATCAAGAAATATCTTCTTACTCCTCTTTTGCATCCAACTACTGCAGCAGAAAATAGTTACAACAGTGCTCACATACGAACGAGGAATATTGTTGAACGGGTATTTGGAGTTTGGAAGCGTCGATTTCCAGTTTTAAGTTTAGGTATGAGAGTTAAAATAAGGACTGTGCAAGACATCATCGTAGCTACAGCAGTTCTACACAACATAGCCAGAAATAAAAACGAAGAAGAACCTCCTGCATATGTAGATTTACCTGACGAGGAAATTGGAAATGGCAACTGGAATCAACGAGAAGTTCAAGTGGGAGATAATAATGTCAGACAAGCACTCATCGATGAGTATTTTTCAAGGTAAATTTAATGTTTTTAACGAAAGTATAAAATATTCATGTTTTAAACTAAAAATATTTATGTTTTAAACTAAAAATAACTTTTTGATGAGTATTTTTCAAGGTAAATTTAATGCTAAATTTAACGAAAGTATAAAATATTCATGTTTTAAACTAAAAATATTCATGTTTTAAACTAAAAATAACTTTTTTGTATCTGATCTTTGTTATGTAATATCTTACAAAGCTTCTTTATATATAATCTTTTCTTTATATATAATCTATTCTACGGAATATCACATAACTTCTTTGGCACTTTACAGAAATGTATCACTCTTATTTTGTAGATTACGCAACTAGAACCTGCCTAACGGTTATTCCAAGTGGTGCCATATGGTCCATTATTAATTACTGCAAATAAAGAGTATCATGTTAACAAATCTATTATACTACACGAATTGTATATTGTACAAATTATCATGGAAATATACTTACTAATCATCATCAATAACCTCGTCATTCTCGTCATTCTCGTCATTCTCGTCAATTTCGGATTTTGTGTTGAATTTATGTAGTGTTTGTCTCTTAATCTGCGCATCCAACTTTAAATTTTCGATTGTCAGTTTCGTAATTTTTGACTTATCTTCTATTTCTTGCACTAATAATTTTTTTTGTAACACCAAGAGTTCGTTTCTCAACTGCAAGTTCTGTTCCGTAATTTGAGGATTTTCAGTAAACGGCTTGGTCCGTTTGTTTTTAAAAATAAACTTAGCATCAGTTCCTACAATGATTAATTATGGTTGTAAATTATTTCTTTTGATATTCTGTGATATTTTATACCTTTTCGTTTATTAATCTCGCGAACAGAATCCACAGCATCGATTTTCTTTTCCATGTGGGTTTTTCGGTATTCGCCGATTTTTCTACAAAAACACATTACGTTTAATACTTTTCTTAATATTCCTTAAGAAAGGGGTTCTTAAGGACTCTTTCTAACATCTTGTGAGATTGTCAAAGGCGAAAAATGACAGGCTGAGAATTCTTGAATGCTATTTTCAAATAAAAAAATATTTGCATAAAATAACACTTTAGATCACTTCAGCATACTTTAAAAATATTCCGAGCACTATTCTCTTTCCTTGACAGTTAATAAACAGCCGTAAAATGAATGTAATACAAGCCTAGCCACGCGCATAAACCTGCATTTGTATTATATTCATTTTATGGCTTTATGGTTTATTAACTTTGAAGGGAAAGGAATAATGCTCCGAGTATTTTTGAAGTATGCTGAAGTAATGTGGTGTTATTTTATGCAAAAATTTTTTTATTTGAAAATTGCATGCAAGAATTCTCAACGTGTCACTTCTCGCCACTGACGTTACGATCTCACAAGATGTTGGAACGGGTCAGGAACCTTAATATTTAAATGATGCAAAATTAAAACAAAATCTTTACCTGAACTTATTAATGGCGCTTTAGGTACTCCCACATTTTCTTTGCCAACATTTTTTGTTCTTTTCAAAAACTGAAAAATATCTTTATAAAGTGTTAAAATAAAATTCATATTGTTTTCCAGATCAATGTTAATACTTTCAATAACTAACCATCATTTTCGTCGTCTACAAACAAAATATCTGCATCCGCGATATTAGGTTCTGATTCTAAAAGAAAATGTAATATTGTTACGAAAAAAATCTGACCACTTACAATTAAACATTTAATAGCATTACAGATTATTAACCACCTTCTTCTGCATCCTGTTGTGTCGTCCACTGTGTTGAACCACTTTGACCTGGCTCTGAAAGAAAATGAGATACTGATAACGTGATATGTTATATGAAAATGTTTTTCTTATTTCATTTTTCTGCTATTATAGAGTGTGGTAATTACCTGCATACTGTGAGTCTTTATCAAATCTGGACTGGAGACCCACCATGGTGTTTGGTGTCAATGATAATATTTTTTCCTCACAGGGAGTCAAAGGCACTGGGCACTAACCACCACCAGTTTTCGTTTGTTCGCTTTTGAGCAACGAGCATTTTTTGCGGATATTTTTTTTTACCGTATCATATTTTGCACGAATTGTTTTTGTGGAGCGAGGAAAATTTCCCGAAACAGCATTAAATTCGTTGCAAATTTTTTTCCCAAGCTTCGTTTTTATCTTTCCACGTTGTTGCATCGGTTCTTTTATTTTCGACTATATGTTTATATTTTAATGTAATGTCGATTAACAAATCGACCTCAGTCTTTGTAAAATTTGCTCCTCTTTTCTCCATTTGAGCCATTTGATAATTGTTTTCTTCAAGAGACCGTAACGTAAGAAACCGGGCATTAATCGCAAAACACACAATTATAACCTCACCTCGCTTATTCGCTGACAGAACGGTATATTCGCGGACAATACGGTGTAATTTATAGTGACATTCTAGTACCTTTTGTGTCGAAAGTGTTGCGTATTGACCGGAAGTATAGCATTCAAAGAATAGCTATTCGTTAGATACGTAACCAGAGGTTTCAATGAAGAAAACTAATTTTAAGTTATCTAACGGATATCTTTATCTGGAAGATAGCTGTTAGGAGGTGTGAAGAAATCGGGCATTAGAGCTATTTTCGTTTCGGACACGGTGTATACCTCGTGCTGTTTGGATCTTATGCAGGTCTGCTGTCGCGTCATTTCAATTTCGTCGCGCAGACACCGCGTGTAATCGTCGAACGTTATCGACCTGGCTACGACGTTACTCTTAACACCTTTAGCCTTTTTCGTATCTTTCTTACCGTCTACTCGCAAGGCGTACATCTTTGCTCTAAGCCCGACGAATTCGGTCATTATCGCACCGTTATTTTCGTCTTTCATTAAGCCCGGAACTTTTTTATTGGCGAGTGGGATACCGTACGCATTATCGACCGCGTAATCGCTAGTGTCAAATCTAATAATGTGGCGCTTCATGGTGTCATACACATCGTCGCACTCGATGTGATAAATGCGACTGTCAGTATCGGTGTACGTGACTTTACACTTGTCGCGATACAACGGTAACATGTACTCGTGATGAAATTCGTACAAACATGTCTTGGATATATCGAGGATGCACATACCCACGTAGATTGGTTTGTCGAACTTCACCTCGAGTTTTCGCATTTCTATTGCTACTAAATTCTTTGAAAAGACGCTTCGGCTATGAAAATTTGGTTTCGCGATCAATGCCTCCGCGCCGTATCTACCCTCCCAATGAGTCACGAGTCGCACGTCAACGTGATTGCGCACATTCTCCATGGTTTTGCCAAACACAGCATTGTTCATCAATTTGTATAAATTTTTCTCGAAATCATTCTTGGCCAATGTTCTAAATTTCGTATTAAGTTCTATATAATCGCGAAGCCATGGAGATTGCGCGAATTTCAATATGCGGTGAATCTTTGCTACACGGAGACCGTGACGAGTACACTGCTGCAGGTTGCGATAATGTATTACATAACGTTTCTTATCGTATAATGTTGCGAGGAGCTTGTCCTGTCGCTTACCGGGTGGTTTATCGCGCGTCGGACAGAATGGTAGGTTAGTGTGCGCGTCGTGAAGATGTTGCGGATACTCCAAGTCGACTTCGAGAATGTAGCCTATCGTGGAATCCACCGCAACATCCATAACATTAAAATTGGTTACGTCGTCGACCCATTGAAAATCTGCGTAAGGCAATGGTTGACACATTGCCCAGCCGTATAAGTTGTTTACGTCAAAATACATCAGATATGACGACGGTTTCGATGGATCGTACGACTGCATGTACTTGTTGTTGGCCAGCGCGTATCTGTTTGAACATTGACTCAAACCGCCGCGTATGCCGCGTTCAATAAACATGACCATGTCAATGTCGGTGAGCAATTCGAAATTGATACGTGTATGCTTCAACATAGCATCCCACGTAAAACCCGGTAGAGTATAATAATACGCGGGATCGAGTCCATAACTCGCGACGCAACTATCGCGAAAATTTTCAAAGATATCGGCCAACAGCAAGACATCGGTTTTGAGATATAAATCGCTGTAGTCACCGAGCGTTCGAATGGAGAACCGCTGCCAGACGTTGACGGCGTGCGCGTAATCGCTCTCGGATACGGTGTCACCTGTCAATGAACTATAAAACGAGTCGCGCGGCGGTAAACACGAGTCCTCCAACTTTTCGACGCAGTCAATGTACTCATACGGAAATACGCCTTTTCGTGTCAGCAAATCAAAATTTTCTGCGGATATTTTACAAAATTCGCGTTGCAATATTCGCAGTTTATCCTTGCTTAGATAAGATGCCAATTTGTCGAGACTAGCGGTGAGAAACTTGTACGAATCGATAAATCGCAATTTGACGCAAGTTTTCTTATCTTTATCTTCGGTGCTTTTAACGTTTTTTGTAAATGAAATGTATTTCTCTTTTGTGATTGGGAGCAAGTCTACATGTCCTTCGTACGCTGTTGCTATTTCCGTTATAATAAAATGCGCGTCGTAGCCAGATAAATTATGAAAAACTATGGGAATGCAATGTGAATCTTTGTAGTTCAGATTACAGTTTGAGTGCGCGGAACCTCTGTACTGACCGGTCAGATGACAATGATCGCGTACTCGCACGTCGTCTGGCTCGAACGGTTTTTCGCACACGTGACAGTGCGTTGCGCTGTTAAACTTTTCCCACTCGTCTCGCGTGAAATCCGCCATGGGTATATTAGTGGACAAGATTGTCTTTACGTCGTGAGCTAAACGTCTTAGCTCCTCGGCGAACCACGCGACGCAATCCTTATCGCGACGAAACCGATACATTGATAGCGAGTCGTCGTACGAGCAGCGCACGTAGTACCCTATGCTAAACACGCGATGATGTTGATATGTGTACCTGGACGTTTCCGGATCCGCTTCCATCTTCTCCAGGGTACATTCAAGGTCGGCGTATACGATAAACGGAACTCGTTCCTTCTTGCCGTGATTCTTGAAAGCCAACCACTTGTCGTTATCGCTCGGTAACTTGATCGCGCAGTCGTTCATCTCCTGACAGTCGACGGTGTGGGCTTCCAATTTCTCGCTCGTGTAGAAATAGTGCAAACATCTGTAAATAATGAAATTTTTTTTATATATCTTTTATGTAAAAATTATTTTTATTATTTATTCGGATGTATACTCACCGATCGCAAAAGTATTTTTTGTTCGTATTCTTGCTTAATTGCGAGCTCACGAGGCGGGATAGGTTCTTGATCCATGCAAAATGTCCCACGTTGTCGTCGTGCACGTATAGCAGATTTACATGTCTGTCCATCTTTCGGTCGGTGAGCCGTATTGGCAGGATTGCAAGTTCCTTGTTTTTTTTCTCGATACCGTACACGTTGATGGAGATGTTGTTGTGACCTTCAAACCGTTTAATTTGATCCAACGTCATTAGAAACTTAATGTCTGTAAGATTTAGCACCAACGCGTAATGTGGATACGACGATTCTCGTTCTGCATGTCTCTCGGCTGGATTCAGACTGACCATGCAAAACATGCATTGTCCATTGATCGCACGTTTATCACCGCTCTCTTCAATTTAATTTCTCGCGGTATTTCCACAAGACACCCCGCGTGCAATGGATTGTATTTGTTTACGTTAACTGTCAAATTAAGTATACGCGACAACGCCCATCCGCTATCACGTTCCTGGAATTCCTCCAGCGATGTTAGGGTAGGCTCGATGACGTGTCGCTTGTACCACTCACACAGATCGGACTCACGAAAAAAGTTCATTGTTTCTCGTAGCGATACTTTTATTCGCGCGTTGTCACCCGCAACAAATTCACCATTAAACATTGTGTTTATCTTTACATTGTCATGTCGTTGCATAACGTTCCGCACATGAATGAGTACAATGTCTCTCGCATCTTTGAGAAATTGATGAGGGTCGATGTGTTTGGAATTTATTACCACACCGGTCAGTATACGACTTTCAAAGGCCGTATCTATCTCGCGCCATCTGAGTCCTGTCTCACTCGCACTGTATCCGGCACCCACATGCACGAAACGTTGACGTACCGAGTCTTTCAGACCTTCGAGTCGTGCGATACAAGCGACCAACGACTATTTAAGACCGATCGACAATCGTGGCCGTTTAATTCGGCTTTGTTCTTCCAACGATTCGATAAACTCGTCGCATCGTTGCTCCCACGCGGCAAAGTCTTCCCTCGAATTTAAAAGGGTGGATTGCTCCAACAACTCTTGCTCCATGTTCCTCTTCCTGACACACTTTGTTGCACTCACGACTTCCGATTCTCGACTACTGAGCGTATCCCCCAGATTCGTCAATTTATATTCTACTAATGTCGCATCGTATGCTTTTTTATCATATCTAATTTCATCTCAGCATCCATACAATTGCGCCTTCCGAAAAAATGCAAAATTTGCAGTTTTACACGTGTGCGATGAAATCATTGCGAGACACGCATGTTCTTGAAAATGATATCGCGCCATTGACTTTCGGTGATTTGATCTGTATCAATGCAGCAGCTGTACATCGGTGCTATTTGCAAAATTTGCAGTTTTGCACGTGTTCGATGAAATCATCGTGAGACACGTCGCGACATGTTCTTGAAAACAATAATGCTCCAATGACTTATGCGAAATTGCAAAATTTGCAGTTTTGCACGTGTTCGATGAAATCATCGCGAGACACGTATGCTCTTGAAAAAAAAATCATATTTGATGCCCGATGAGGTGATCTCATCACGAATATTCTTGACAAAGATATTACATTAACATATATGTGGTGTGGTCACCATGCAGCAGCCGTACATTGGCGCTATTTGCAAGATTCGCATTTTTTGTACGTATAATGGCTGCGAGGATTCTAGCGCGCAGTCGAGAGTTTGAAACGCATGTTGACACTGTGTTAAAAATATGGATAACGCGGGAACAGACAAACGTTATTGTTCATCGATGGTGCGTTGCTTCGTGACAGAGAACTAGGATTTCGAAATGTGCTCACTCGCACTAACAAGTGGTGCCCAACCATCATGCATTGCAGAAATATCATATTACTGATACAAGTGAAGTGCATCCGATTTGGCCTATTATTTTTCAGATTGTCATGTGTAGTGGCAGAATTAACGATTATTACGTATCGCGATACAACCCTGAGGATGATGAGTATGGCGATGATATATATATTGGCCATCGGGATGATACTTATCTGAACCACGCTCACGACTGAATGTTTTAGCGGGTCATTGGTATTATCATTATGTAGATGACCTTTGTGAGTTTATCCCTGATACGCAAATAGCAATCCGCTACATGGAGCGGTGTCCTCAGCATCGTATCAGGGAGCCTATTTGGATTTGGGGAACATACATTTGGACAAAGGATGGTGATTTATTTAGTGCTACACGTGACAGGTAAAGTGTGACAAAGGGTAGCGAAATGTAGTAGTAGAGTTATTTTTAATATATTTTTTTCTGTTTAGTGCCCCTATAAGTCCCATTATTGAGATAGAGATAGAGGTGTGGTGGCGAGTGCGGATCTGCAATTGAAATGGCATGCTCGCAGCAGCAGCCTTACATCGGCGCAATTTGCAAGATTCGCATTTTTGTACATATAAGTTGTCTACGAGGATTCTAGCGCGCGCAGTCAAGAGTTTGATACGTTTCGAGTCGCAAACAGCCTCCAGTTACGATGAACACTCACGGTGCGAACTACTACGTTCCGATTCAGGATGAAACGTGCGAGAAACAGCACAATGAGTAAGTACTGCTAATTTTCGTATATACTTGTGCAAAAAAAAAACTTTTATAAACATAATTGTATTTTTTCAGTTTTGATATACCCCGCTACACGCCTCGTATTTTGGGAAGGAGATTTGCCTTAACATCGACAGCGTATAAATTTTTGGATGTTGGAATCAACGTGGGACCTATGTCCTCTGTGGATATACTTATTGGCGATAACCGAGGCAATCGGATAATTCTGCCTCATGCAACGTGGGTGACATTCATCGAAAACGTGCAGATATTCAGCGATTCGTGCAGTCACCGGCGCCTTCATCGCTAGCGTTTCGAGATCTGGAACTAGTTAAAATACGTGACGCAGATATTGTAAAATTGAAATCGTGCGACACCAGCTTGTACATGAAACCGTCAACCGTACTCTTCCTGTTCGAACTAGAACATTGCGCCGAAAATGTGTATTTTCAACTATGTCAAAATGTTCATGGCGTAAGTGAAAAATTTAAACAATTTGTAACAATTTTACGCCAAAAATTGTATCACCGATAAATATAATGCAGTTAGAATCTTGCATGAATTTTATGATGAAACTTAATTATTGATTGGGAACTGTTGGTGTATGCTGCAGATACTATTGTGTATAATGCGCTACATGATAAATAATGCATATAATATGATTTAAAAAGTGTTAATTATTTTTCCTTTTTATTTACCGTTCCCTGTCATTAAGTTCGTTTATTGTTTAATTAAATGTAATATTAAAAATTAAATATTAAGATCTAAACGATTAAATACCGTTGGCGAAGAAAAGATATGCGAATCGTGAGTGAGAACGCGAATGGGGGCCGGGAGCGAGAAGACGCGCGCGAACGGGGGAGAAAGAATGGGGGCCGGGAGCGAGAGAGACCGCGCGAACGGGGGAGAGAGACCGCGCGAACGAGAAGACGCGAACGGGGGACGGGGCGCGAGAGAACATCTACGAGGGGGAGATAACGCGAGCGGGAGCGTGCCGTGTGACGTCACGCGGACCGACGCGGTCATTGCACGCGGACTCCGCGGCGCGGCGAAAACGCGAACGCGGTCACCCCACCCCGCGGCGCGGCGAAAACGCGAACGCGGTCGCCCCTCCCCCGCGGCGCCCGAAACGCGGTACCCCTCTCCCCCCGCGGCGCGGCGAAAACGCGGTTCCCCCCACGCCCCGCGAACCCCTCTCCCGCGGCGCCGGAAACGCGGTTCCCCCCTCCCCCTCCTCGCGACGCCCGAAAACGCGGTCCTCATACCCCTCCTCGCGGCGCCGGAAAACGCGGTTCCCCCCTCCCCCTCCTCCGCGGCGCCGGAAACGCGGTTCCCCCTTCCCCCTCCTCGTGGCGCCCGAAAACGCGGTTTCCCCCTCCCCTCCCCCGCGGTAAAGCGGTACACCCCCCCCCCCGCGAAATCCGATACCCTTGTGTAACCGATACTCCCGCGGTGGGTTAGAACATATATTGCTTACCTACTAATGTGTTTCGTTAATTTAAGAAAAGAATGTGAACCTTGTATCAAAGCATTAATCCAGAATCAATTCATAATAACGTAACTCAAATAGTAAATTACTTCGCAGAAATCTATATATATTGTACATTACGGAGAAAGAAAGTAGCAGCGTATCGCATCTTTGTGTAACTTTATATTAAATGAAGATCGGAATTATCAGACGAATGTTGACTCGAACAAGTGACGCAATATAAATCGTATAGAATAAGAAATGAATCTCTTCGCAAATATATACATAATTACAAAATGTAATTATCACTATGGATAGAATGCCTCGTGTCGTAAACTTTCTTAGATATCGTAATTTGGCCAAAGAAAAGTAATGCGAATGAATATTACAAAATTGGTTGCAACCATAAAGAAAGCTTGAGTACTCAAGTGAAACTGAACGTGTAACGTTCCTCTCAATGAAGTGCCTTCGCATCAGCGCAGAAGCCTCTCGAATGAATCTTTCTCTCTCAAGTCCATTACTTCAGACGGTAGATCTCTCGAGATTTCTGAAAACCAAAGATCGAATAGATTGTAGACATATTCTACAATCTCTAGCTGGGGGCGTGATCTATGGCTTTTATTCAGAAATCTAAGAGTTACCTGAATACTAATGTCCACCGTAGTGTGAACGAAACTCCTGAAAGGTGACCTCAATGCAATATGCCCGTAATGGCTGCTCTCGTTCGTCTTTCTGGAAAGTGCCGTCGTCATCGGGCTGAAAGCGTAATGGCGTCGATCTCTCGTACGTCCGAGAATGAAATGAGGCCTCGCGTCCTGACGTTAGCAGACTGTCACCGTTCGTACCCGTTCGTATTCTTCTCGTACAGAAAATGCAACCGCTTAAACGTTCAGAAAGATTCGTAACACTACGTATACTGCGTAATATAATTATACGGCAGAGGCCAGAAACGTGTCTTTACTGATAGACGGACAAGAATCGAATGGCGCCGGTCGCCCGGGCAGTGAGCTCGTGCATGCACGCGCGCCTTCTTCTTCACGCGGCAATCACTCGAACTGAACATCGGTACGCCGCGCCGCTTAGCGCCGTACGCTATACAATTCTCTAGGGACACTAAGTCCGCCAACGTGAAGCGAGTTTCCAGAATCGCTAGTACTTTACGAAAGCCATAGATGGCGCAGCACTCCTCCGTCTCTCCTCACACTTTCTGACCGTATTTCAAACAGTATATATGATATATATACCGATTATATATATATATATATATATATATATATATAAATACTCTTATTTATTCATATTAGTAGATATATAATTATATATGGTCATATAAGAAATGGAAATATAATCTTGAACAATATTATATGGCTATATATGAAAATATATGATTATATATTCCATAAAACCTTTTTAACTATAAACTTATATAGCCATATATGGTCTTATATGCTTGTATATTATCATGTCTGATCATGTAAAAATATATTTACTAGGTGCGCAACTAAGTTTCCAGGTTTCACACATAGATGGCACCAATAACACATGTACTTGACTTACATGTCTGAAGTTGTCTGAAGTTATAGCTTGGACATCTGTTAACAATAACCAGTCGTTATATAAACACATATCGCAACGCAAAAATATTTTTCTAACAACGGAGATGTCGAGTTTTGTGCCAAATAAACAGCATTTGCGGGAAGCTTTGCTTTTCTGCTTTAACTTGAAAAAAAATGCAGCTGAAGCACGTCGTTTGCTTGAGGAGGCCTACGGCGAACATGCACCATCGAAAACTACCTGTGAAGATTGGTTTAAACGCTTCAGAAGTGGCGATTTCGACACTGAGGACAAGGAGCGCTTTGGTGGGACCAGAAAGGAATCGTGTACTATGAGCTGCTGAAACCGGGCGAAACTGTCAATGGGCATCGCTCCCGACAACAACTGATCAATTTAAACCATACATTGCTCGAAAAACGGCCAGAATGGGACACGAGACACGAACGAGTGATATTGCAGCACGACAACGCTCCGTGCCATCGCAGTTCCATCGTCCAGGACACCATCAAACGCTGAAATGGGATCTGCTACCGCACCCGCCGTATTCGCCAGAACTGTCGCCAGAACGCTAGCGCAAGGAGAAAAGAGAATGATTTAACGCAAGTAATAATCTAATGCAAATAGGATTCTAACGCAAGTAATAATCTAACACGAATAATATTCTAACGCAAGTAATAATCGAACATAGGTAATACGGATATTGCGCGTGAGACCTATTTCCCGGCAGCACGAATTACGACGCACAAGGAAGCGCGCGGCGACGCACGCGGTCGCGAACACGAAGGTCACGCAAAATGTCGTATTCGCGGTCTCGAAATCCGTTGCTGACGCTTCTACCGCGATCTCCAGGAGCTTGCGATTGTTGGTCGCGATCCCGTGGCCACGAGACCATCCCGGCGCCCCTCGCTCTCGCTGTCGATCGCTAAATATACGCCTTGTCGGCGAGCAACACTAATTACCGAAGCACTGTTCGTTCCCGAGCGAGAGCGCGCCCGGAGGGCGGTGTCGTGGCCTTATATATGCGAATCTACGAGGCGACCTCACCAGTATTCGGCTCTTTCCCGAGGGCTCTCCGCCGTCGCCAAGGGTATGGCCACCAAGAACGGGTGGGCTCTGCGGCCGGACGAAATCGCAACTCGATTCAACAGTGTAAAATTCGACGCGTCGACGTTGGAGGATGATCCGGGAGTGCTCCCGAAAATCCGCTCGATAGGAGAATCGATGTTGCGCCCCACTCGGGCGTGCGCGGCCCTTCAGCGCGATAGCGCGGGCCAATTAGGGGCAGGCTCGCGGGCTCGTGATAGATCTTCGCGCAGGGCGGTCTACAGCAGATCCTGCGGGGCGTTTTCTGGCCCCTTTCTTTGGCAGTCCCTCGGCATCCTTAATTAGCGGTTTGGACATGCCGATTCCTCCTTGAGACCCAGGGGTGCTGGCCAGCCACCCCCGGAGTCCGGTTATTGCAGTGAAGGTTAGCCTGGGAAAACTCGTTCCCTCCTGGCGCCGGGGCTCTGCCGCGCCCAGCTCCGTTCGCTGTCGTATCACGCCCCGCGCGCGTGCTTTCCTGCGCTCCTTCGCGCTCAGCTGCCCGCGAGCTCCGCTGACGATTGTTTCCGTCGGTCGATTCCTCGTCTTCGCCCTCTCGGTCGACCTCCACGCTCGGACTCCTCCGCATCCCGACGGAACGTCCGTGCCGAGTCTCGGCGAGGTGCCGGTAGTAATACAAAAAAGAAAAAAAATGCAACGGGATCAGAAAATGATAACGCAATATCTAATATGCCCCTGGAGATCTCGTAATCGACTCCCTGGACCGTCCTCGGGCGCGAAACCCGCGCCTTGTGACGGCGGCGGAGACGCTGCCACGATGCAGCGAAACTGCAACGTCACAGAACATATACTCGGATCTATCCATAAGTTTGTATAACTGTTATAAATATTTTTTTAGTATATTATTTTACTTGACAATAAAATTAATATGAGAGATTATTTTTAGTTTTAGTTTACACAATTGCGTTTTAAGTCCGACAAAGTCTATATCGGCACGCAGTTTAAAAAACTAAAAAATGTATTTAATAATAATTGTTATTGTAAAATATTATTAAGCACCAAAATCCGCTTCGACCGAAAACAACACTTCTCATTGCTTGTGTTATTTTAAGTTTTCTTTTTTTTTTAATTTTGCATAAGATACTTAATTTTTTTAAATTGACGTACATTAATTTTTATTATATATTTTCGTTAACAGTGAAATTACCTGTAATAATTCGTAAAAAAAACTGTTATTTAATGGTATATTATAGTTTTTATAAATAAATATATTAATCGTATTATTTTGCAAATATACCTTATAATTTAAACTGAAAATAATATAATCATATATGAACTTATATAGTCATATAAGATTATATATGATCAGATCACAATATTGCATCTCAAAGTATCCGATAGATGGCATTTGATGGGATCTGTTTCTCGTATTTAAAATTTGACGAACAGTGTTATAAGAACAGTAGGGGAGACCGGGGCAATTCGTGACAATACGAAAAATTTCCCGCGCGGATAACTTCTATGCATTTGCTGGTAGAAACCTGTATTACAGACCATAGATGGGTCTAATGGTCCTCTATATTAGAACAAAATTCGGTGTGCGTATCTACTATGTTTCGTTGTCAGTGGCGGAAAAAGTGTTTACCTCGTGTAAAAGTAAATTTTTGAATCCACGGATATTTTGTATTCAATACGAAGCAATTGCTTCCAGATTTGAAACGGTAAGTTTTGCTTGTTCACCTGGCATTTACACACACATGTGTAACGCAGGTTGCAAGCATTTATTTCTTGTCTGGGTTTTTCGGACCACGAAAGATAAAAAGGGACGCTGGGGCATTTCGTGACATGACCGCCTGGGGTAATTCGTGACACATTGCGTGAACAATCCTGGGAAAACGATGACGATATATGACATCCCTTCGATCGTCACCGATTCTTTGCCTTTAGCCACAACAAGTACAAACATCAGGGCCGGATTCAAAGCAGAATCTTTTTTTTCAATCCTGACGTTTTTGGTGAAATCGATTTTTTACCCGGTCAAGTCACTGATCGAGCATGGAATGGATATGACCAACCGCAGCCAGGTACCTCAACTAAAAATGATGTGTCAAGGGCCTCAAACAATTCCTTCGATCGTTTCCAAAAGCGGGCAAAAGGAAAGTCACGACAAGAGGACGAAAACGAAAGAGAAGTGCAATTTTGACTGACGCTAATGAACTCGATGCACTTGTTGACGAAAATGACGAAAATGACGAAAGAGTACAAAATAAAAAAAAGAATATAAGGATCAAGCCCCCCAAGAAACAGCCAGCTTGCAGAGGACGTGGACGCCCGAGAAAGGTCGTTACTCGCAGTTCGGAAGACGACGAAAGCGAAGCCTAACGATTTTTTGCCCTTCCTATTCCATTTAATGTACAATTTGATTAATAAAAACCCTTTTTGAGTGAGTAAGTGTACGTTTTAATATAAATCATGAAAATAGGACGAATTCGGATATTGAAACCCGTTGAAAGAAGAATTGTCACGAATTGCCCCGTGTCTTGTCACGATTTACCCGGTATTGGGGCAATTCGTGACACGAGACAGAGTGAGGCATTTCGTGTTTACTTTAAAAGTAATGTGATGAAAAGACACAAATAAATATTTTTGAAAACTAGAAGGTGCACGATGACAAAAACGGCTAAAACGTATTTTATCTCAAATACTTATCTCAGAAAAAATTCAAAACCAAAAAATGTCACGATTTGCCCCGGTCTCCCCTATCAAAAGACACGACACTGTCTCGCGCTATGGAGCGGCACAATTTTTGTATCAGTTTATCGTGGAGTCCACTCTTAAATAAGGGCACACTTAAAAAACAACATTAAAAAATATACAATTTTCTGAAACTTATTAAACATATATAATATATGTATATATATAATCTATATGACCATATAAGCT
>NW_027249626.1:72500-112063 GCF_030848795.1 Temnothorax nylanderi | reverse complement strand
ATATTAAAAAATATTGTACATGTATGTATTTAATATTTTTTACATAGTTTATTTTTCATATATTTTAAAATACAATCTGCATGAAATTAAATAACATTGTCCTTATGTATCCATGAGTTGTGCGAGCCATCGAATCCCAGCCATTTCACGTAGACCTCGTCTCCCCTCCTGCGCAGTACTTTCTCCACGAGATACGTGTCCGGGTAAGCCGCGCGATGTAACTCATGCTCGTAGAACGCTCCAGTGATAGATTTTCCGCGATAGTCCTCCAGCAGATAGATTGCAGGATTAGTGTGTTGCACTTTAACGATCTTAAACACCTCGGTGCTCCAATTTGGCGTGTAACCCTTCTCGAAGACTGTCTTGTGCTTGCTAACGCGTACCCGATCGCCTACTTTGAACTTTGTCAAACCTGCGATCTTGATCGCGCTGTACACCGTGGTTAAGAGTCTTTTAGCGATTGCAGGAGTAACGTCGACGGGCCGCATGCCGATCGTTCGATGCTTGCGCGCGTTGTACTCCGCGACGAGACGCGGTAGCTCGTCGATCCACTTGTAAGTTCCGTTGAACGTAAACATCTTCCACATGTTATTCTTTAACGTGCGATTGAATCGCTCGACGACCGACGCCTTCAACACCGAATATGTGGAATAATGATTGATGTTGTGTTTCCTCACGAGACGTTGCACGTCGGTGTTGTAAAATTCCTTCCCCATATCGGTTTGTAAGTTTTTCGGACATCTCCCGCTCTCTCGAATTATCTTGGCGATAACTTCAGCCGTCTCGCTTCCTTTACTCTTGAGCGGTACAGCCCACGCATACTTGCTCAGCACATCGATGACGGTGAGTATATAATAGTAACCTTTGTTGAAACGTGAGTATGGGCGCATCTCGACAATGTCAGCCTGCCACAGGTCGTCGTATCCCCATCCTATGACGTGTCTTCATGGAAAATTTTTTCTCGCCGGAGCATGCAGTTCTTCGACGAGTCGTTGCTTCTCGATATTTTTACGTTCATCGGATGTCATGTTTTTTTTAGCGGTGCGTAATAATATGCACAAAGAAATTATATTATGATTTATATCTCAAACTTTTTTTTTAAACAATTCAATAGCCGTTTATTTTCGTTCATTGTCCTTCAATAGCCATTCTTTGTCTGCCGGCCGTTCTTTGTCCACTAGTCGTTTATAGCCATTCGCTAGCCGTTCATAGCCATTCGCTAGTTGTTCATAGCTGTTTCTGAGTCGTTCGTTAGCCGCTTGATAGCTATTCCTGAGCCGTTCCTGAACCGTTCGTCGTTGCCGTTCATCGTCGTCCGTTAATCGTTTATAGCCGTTCCATTTGTTGCTATCCATTGTTGTTGTTGTTGTTGTTCGTTTTTGACTCAGCGGTGGTCAAATGCCGAAGCTCGTGTATCGCAATCCGTAACGCTTGCAGATCCTTCTCGAACGCAGCCAGCTTCTCGTCTGACTCTTTCTGTCGATTGCTCGACATTTTAAAGCACTGATCCACGTATAGTTTGTTAACCGCATCATCATCAGCTTCCAGTTGAGTCACGCGTCGAATCTTGCGCGACTTTGCATCAAAGTTGGCGGCAACCATACAAAGAGCGTTATCCCGCACGTAATTTCTGACTAATCCATTGCATTAATAGTTCGGTTGCGTCTCGCCTCGTCCGAGCGATATGCCAAACTTGTTGATCGGCATTTCAATGGTGATTGAATGGTTCGCCGACGCACGGTTTAATTTATAATAAGCCCAGCCTCGCGAAGTTCCTCGATGATCGACAGGATCTCGTTGTCGTGACCGTTGTGACCCGCTTGGCGCGAAGCGTCGAGCAATCGGAGACGATCCACCAGCTCGTTGGGGTCGTCCCAGTGCACGTAGTCGATCTTATTATTGGTTAGCGTCATCGCGTGAGGCATGCATAATCCCTTTCCAGATTTTTTCTTCCTGGATTCGCTAGGAAACAACGATGCGATTATCTGTGTATACTTGTGTCCCCTGTTGCTCTTTACTCGCTCGCGAGGATCGTGCTTGAATTTATGAGCACTCGTTTCCAACAGCAGACTCTTGTATTTTTTCATATCTCTCTCCGTGTAGATCTCGTCATCGGGCATTCTCTTGAAGATCAACTCATAAAGACCGGGTGTGCCGATATATCGTATACCATCGATAATTATTCTATCCTCCTCGTTCACGTCAAAACGTTTATTACCGAGCATCATTCCGTCCTTGCCGAAATAAACACCGTATACGGGGTCTATACTTCGATCGGCGCTCAGAAAAGCCCCGATGTAGTCTCGGCCCAGTGGACCCAAGTGATCTTGCAACGCTTGTAGAAACGTTTCTCGTCCCTTCGACGTTTCCAACTGCTTTCGTATGGATGTCGCGATCGAGTCGTCCGTGGTTTCAAAAACATTCGCGCTTGCGAGGAATTGGGGAATTGTATCTTGCACGGTTCTCGCCGTCGTGGACGGTGTGGAGGTTATCGGTAGTTCTTTCGATCGTTTCGATTGATCAGATTTATGCGGTGTCGATGAGAGATTCAACCAGGATTCTGATCGCTTCCTCTTTTTCGACGTCGCATCCTCCCAATCCTCCTTATCCTCCTCATCCTCCTCATCCTCCTCCCCCTCCTCCTTCTCCTCCTTCTCCACTTTCTTGCGCTGCTGAAAGGGTAACGTTTCGATCCCCACGTCAGCGTCGCTCTCCGTCGGCTCCTCTTTCTTCACCGAGATCGAGTTGTCTGCGATCTTTTGCAACGGTCCGATGAGAGGCTTAAAGTGTGCGTCCAACTCAATGTCCTTCACGATCTTACCGGTCTTTAAAGCGCGAAGTTTTTTACGAATCGAATCACTCGTTTTCGCAATCTCCATCACAATCTTCTCGTGCTCGCGAATATTCTCGCTCCTGTCGATCGTGGCCATCGCGGGAAAAAAGCAGAGTGTTAATCTCACGTTTTAACTCGACGAGGTATCGACAACGACTGACCGCTTTTGCGGTATCGCGAACACGTTAAATTCTTTTCTGTATCGACCGTTCGAAAGCGCGCTGTCCTTGTCTATCACTACGAACCCGTATTTGCGTTGCCAACAATCGTGGCACAACGCACAAAATTCATCGTACGACATGTCGGTATTTACGTGATCGTTGTACACGTGTTTCAGATTGGTACCATCCTGTTTGAACAGGATCAGTAGGTTCGCGTTGTCACGTATCAGATGTTTAGGTATTCTCGCGTACGTTTGACAGAGATAGAAGCAGTCGACGCTCGAGTGCCTACCCATTGAGAAATACTCTCTCACAGCATCTTGCTTATCGCACGCAACGTCATCGAAGACGAAGATTGAGTTTGGACGCGCATCGCTCGGCGGAATGACGTCACTGTTGTTGGAAAACGTAAAGTAGCCAATCTCTTCTATCGACGTTAATACATTCTCCAAGTATCGATATTTCGGTTGCTGCAACGATTTCGAGTACACATATACGTTCTCGAAACGTACACCGTGCGGACTTTCCAGCAAGCTTATCAGAACGTTGGTTTTACCGCAATTCGAGGGGCCGCAAATGATCGCGCGTATAGTAGTCGGTAGCATCGCACCGTGCCTGCGCTTCTCCGCGTTGCTCCCCATCAACCGTAACCTGTCGTCGCAATTCGTCACGCGAATCGTCAACGGTTGTCGCACGAATTTCATTTTTCAGACTGTCGACTGGAGCTTCCGGCCGAACGCCTATTTATAGGTGCGCGGAACCGCGAATTGCTTAGTAGCAAAGATGTTCGTCTTGCTGTCGAGACCTTCCGATATCCGCGATTTGAGTGTTGAACAGCTACAATTTGTGCCGAAACCTGTTTTGCGAATGTGTGGTGATCACGTCCACTACGTGTGGGACAAGCTTCCGGAACATATAAAGACAGATTCAGAGGTTCAGACATATCGTCGCTGTTACGAGCATTACAATCAACCGTGGCAGCGAACGCACATCGACGGTCCCGCGCCATTGATAAAGGATTGCGGCGAATGCCAACGAAAATAGGCAAAGGCTTATTAAATCGCGCGATAAACGCACTTCCATTCGAATTACATATCCCCGGCTATCAGTTTTGTGGTCCGGGCACTCATTTAAAAAAACGATTGGCAAGAGGTGATCAAGGTATTAATCCATTGGACGCAGCGTGTCGCGAACACGACATAGCTTATTCTCGCAGCAACGATCTCACCGAGAGACATGCGGCCGACAAGATACTCGCCGAGAGAGCGCTAGGACGTGCCGTCGCAAAAGACTCGACTCTCTGCGAGAAAGCTGCAGCTACAGCCGTCTGGGCGGCCATGAAGGCTAAGCGGAAGCTCGGAATGGGTTTGAAAATGAAGGCGAAGACGAAGATGAAGAAGAGAGCGGATTCGAAAAAACGGATACTTCCAGCGGCGAAACGCGGTGGTATCTTGCCCATTCTACCGTTGTTGGGAGTTCTCGGTTCGTTGGTCGGTGGAGCGGCGGGAGTCGCGAAGGCTGTGAACGATAACAAAGTCGCGCGGCGTCAGCTGGAAGAAGTTAAACGTCACAATCGCGCCATGGAAGGTCACGGACTTTATCTCGCTCCATACAAACGCGGGCATGGAGTCTCAAGTAAAAAAAAAAAAATGTCAAGGAAACGTTAAAAATTTCGAAAGGTGTAAATACCAACGTACAACTGCAACAACTTGCAAAGCGTATGCACATTCCATATTTTAGAGGTATTTTTATGCGTACTACTTTACCGATGGATGGAGTGCGTCGAAACGAGAGTGGCATCGTGATTTTGGATAACGCTGAGGGACCGGGTACTCACTGGGTGGCATACGCGAAGAGGGGTGATCGAGCCATATATTTCGACAGTTATGGTAATCTTCGACCGCCGAGAGAATTGGTGCTGTATTTAAAGAACAACGTGACGCAAATCGAGTACAATCGCACACCTTATCAACGATACGATCAGAGCAATTGTGGACAACTGTGTCTGCGCTTTCTACAGACGGTTGACGATCAATTTAAAGACTGGCGTTGCATTGTTTGAACTCAGTATTCATTCAAACATGTCACTGACATTTACGCTCACCGGCAAGAGTAGCATCCTCGCGGTAAGCTACTTTCCCACCGTGGATTTGAGCGATGGCGATTACGAGCTCGGTCTGACAGATTTCGAAACCTATTACACGATACCGAACGTAAATTCTTCGAACAATAAATTCTACTTTGACGATAAGGAGATTACCGTTCCCGAAGGATCGTACGAATTGCGTGACATAGACACGTATTTGAAACAATCAATTTTACAATTGGACCAATCCAATAATAATAATAATATTGTGAGAAAGAAACATGTTGGCGAAGATGAAGAATATCCGTTGATCATTCGAGCCAACAACAATACGATGAAGAGTGAGATCAAATGTGCTTATCGGATAAATTTCACCAAACCGAACAACATTGGATCGTTTCTGGGATTTTCAGCGAATCGCGTGCTGGAGCCGCGACAATGGTACGAATCGGACGTGCCGATAAATATCATCAGTGTAAACATCATTCGCATAGAGTGTAACGTGACCGCGGGTGCATACAGCAACGACAAGTATGTGCACACGATACATGAGTTTTCGCCGAATGTGCCACCAGGATATAAGATATCGGAAACGCCGGCGCAGATCATTTACCTTCCGATCATCGTACGGAGCATTACTGATCTAACGATTCGCGTCGTGGATCAGGACGGTCGATTGATTGATTTTCGCGGAGAAGAGATCACCGTTAGACTGCATGTGCGAAGACGACGACTGTGGTAAACCGTGATATGCTCGTACTGAACAAAGTGGAGAAGGTGCGACAGACGAGTAACAAAATTAGAGAGACAATCCGATCGCCAAAGAAGAAACTCACTGCGTCGAACGTTGAATTTTTGAAATCATTGGGTTTTGTCGTACGAAATGGCTAATATCTTAAACATTGGAGGTGAACCGATCTTTGACGATAGCGTCGTCAAGATTGAGACTCACACGTACAATCCGTACGCCAATACGACGTTTGGACACAACAATGAGATAAGAATACCCATACAACAGCAAGATTTATACACGTTGCCGTGTGAAAGCTTTCTCTACGTCGAAGGACGATTGGTAATAAAGAGAAGGAATGACGAGGACGAGTCTCAGGCAACGCTTGTAAATAATTGTGCAGCGTTCATGTTCGACGAGATTCGATACGAGCTCAACGGTGTGGAGATTGATCGCAACAGAAACGTTGGAATAACAAGTACCATCAAGAACTACGTATCGCTATCGTATAATGATTCTCAACTCATGCGGAATGCCGGATGGGACGTTACATCGAGCATACCGGAAGGATACTTCAACTTTTGCGTACCGCTCAAGATGTTGCTGGGCTTTTGTGAAGATTACAAACGCGTCGTTGTTAATGCCCGTCACAAATTAATTTTGATACGTGCGCGTAGCGACAACAATTGCATTGTAGGAGATCCGGCGAGGGAGCCGGAAATCGAACTGTTTAAAGTACAGTGGCGAATGCCTCACGTTACGTTAAACGAGGTTAATAAACTATCCTTGTTACGGGCCTTGGGGAGCGGGCGATATCTTAGTGTCAGTTTTCGTTCGTGGGATCTGTACGAGTATCCCCTCTTGCAGAGCACGACCAAGCATTCGTGGGCTGTCAAGACTGCGACTCAGCTAGAGAAGCCGCGATACGTTATTTTTGCGCTGCAGACCGGCCGCAAGAATATCATGTCTCAAAATGTTAGCGTATTCGATGACTGTAATTTGACCAATGTCAAGCTTTATCTAAACTCCGAATTTTATTCGTACGATGACTTGAACCTAGATTTTACTAAAAATCGATACGGCCTTCTTTTTGATATGTACGCGCGTTTTCGTAAAACTTATTACGGATACGATTCCAGTGATACGCTTTGCAGCTTGTATACATTCCTGATGGATGGACCTTTTGTTGTCATCGATTGCTCACGACAAAACGAGTCTGTCAAGAGCGCCACCGTGGATGTGCGAATAGAATTTGACTGTAAAGAAAATGTACCTGCAAATACTACCGCCTATTGTCTCATCTTGCATGATCGCATAATCGAATACTGCCCGCTGTCTAATGTAGTGCGCAAACTCATGTAAATCGCCATGTTGACAAATATTCCGATATAAGAGCGACATATGTAGTGCGATACGGTACAGTACGGATCGTTCCTTCGTTGCATCATGATCGTGCCAACGTTTGTCGATCTGCAAGGATTCATCGTCGGGATGAAATTTGTCGTAAAGGAGGCAGCGGTGCTGAGAAACGGGACCGTTCTGGAGCATTACATCTTTACGTTCCCCATGCCGTGGAGTCTTCTCACAAAATCTGACAAGTCATGTGCTTCCTGGTTGATTGCAAATCACCATGGATTACCATGGGATGAGGGAAACGTGCCGTACGGTATGATAAAACGTCTAATTACGTCAGCCGTGCTTGGTACAGAAGAGGATGACGAGATACCGACTCTCGTGTACGTCAAGGGATGCCAGAAACAGGAATGGCTGGTGGATCTACTTGAGAATTATGCGAGAGAAAAGCTGATCATCGAGACTTTGGATGCGGATTACGAAGATGTCAAATCTTTAAATAATCTAGATGTTACTAACACTATGCGATGCGGAAAACATGTTAAGAATTGCGCATTACAAAATGTATTAAAATTATTTAAGTGGTGGTCGCGACGCCAGAAGAATTGGGATCTTTTAAAAAAATAAATTATATATAATTTTACAATGCTTTATTTTCTTTTCTCCATTCCCATTAGTTGTTAGTGGTTTCCCTCTCCTAATTTCCCCCACCACATCATAATTTTGAAGGTAAGGTGTTGTCGCGTATACTTGGTTCATTTTCCACTTCTTAGTCATTTGTATGAATTTTTTTATAACTTCTACGTAAGCAGCGCTGACATTGGTGCTTGAAAATGTTGAAAGAAGGGGAATTATCCCTTCCCTTATAATTTTTCATCTGCGCACGCCGTCCAATATTCTAAAACGTTGCAAACGGAGCTAACGTTTTAACTAGTGTTACGAAGTCAAAATCAATTGAGTCTCATCGTTCGAAGCGACAACTTCAGTGAAAAAGTATACCTCTTACGGAAAAATAAGAACAATGGCTGGTCGCAGTGAAGACGTAAATAATTCTGAGAAGTGGATGTTCACTCGCGATATTCCCGATAAGGGACTTCGTGGCTTCGAGGGAAGCAGCACAAGTATGAATTATTACGTACCGTATCCTCGTGAAAAATCGGAACCTCGTTATACGCCTAAGCCTCGTGAGGTTTCATCGGACGAGTGCAAAACGTAAGTATTACTTTGGATAAATTTTTTCAAATTTATTTTTTCTAATTTTATTAATTTATTTACTTTATTTTTTTTTACAGTTTCAATAAATCGGAACCTCGTTATACGCCTCGTATCTTGGGCAGCCAATTTGCCCTGACAGTCACGGCTTACAAGTATTTGGATATCGGAATCAATGTGGGATCTACATCCTTTGTGGAATTGATTCTTGGTGACAATCGGGGAAATCAGATCGTGCTTCCTCATGCAACGTGGACAACGATCATCGAAAGACGCATGGATATCGAACAACTCATGCAGTCGACTGTCGGTTCATCGCTGTCTATTCGAGATCTAATTATAGAACTTGTTAAAATGCGTGACGCTAATATTGTAAAACTTACGTTGCGCGATACATGCTTATACATGATACCAGCAACTATATTATTTTTGTTTGAAATCGAACAATGTGTCGAACATGTATATTTCAATTTATGTCAAAATATACAACATGTTAGTAATAAGTATAACCATTTTGTAACAGTCTTGCGACAAAATCGTATCACGGATAAATGTCAAGCGAGAAAAGTACTTAGTGAGGTGTCCGATGGAAGTTCGCTTATAGATTGCGAACTAGTTGCTTTCGTCTTAGATAACATTGTATATGAAGCAAAAATGTAAATAACGAATAAAAATTGAATATTAACATAAATAGTAGCAAAATTATTTTTCAATCTATCTCTTCCGTTTTCATCTAACATTAGCCTCCTCTATGTTTAAATTATATATATGTTGCGATAATGTCCTTTTTAATTATATACGATTTATTATAAAAGAATTAATAAAATTATTAAAATATTGATAAAAATTCTTATCTAAAATAGAATAATCGCATCACGACACGTATGAACTTGTCCGTTCCTGTCTTCCACTCTCATTTCCCCACTATGGGACTCTATAGTTTAAGTCACATAAAATATGTTTTTTTTGTTGATTTTTTTTGTTGAACGTAGACCCAGAAAAAAAGGTCTTCGACGCCATCTCTTCCTGCGTTCAATTCTATAGTTTGTCATGCAAATTTTTTTAAATTAAATTATTATATTAATTAAATTGTTATAAATAATTATATTAATTAAATTAGGTTATAAAAAATTATATTAATTTATAGGTTATAAATAATTAAATTAATTGAGTTAGGTTATAAAAATTATAACCTAATTTAATTAATTTAATTATTTATAACCTATAAATTAATATATTTAATTAATGATGCAAACACGCCGTCATCCCCCTCCACGCCAATGACGTCATCTCCCCTTCACGCCGATGACGTCATCCCCCCTCCACAAAGTGGCTCAGAACGCCTATACTATACCTACTAAACTTCTTCAAGCACACAATCAAAAACGTCTCGATGAGAGGCATATTTAGCAAAGCACGATTCTACGTGACGGATAAGATCGAAAAATCTTGAATTAGGATGAATCAGTCCACCTCGGGATTTCATGCTGACTAATTGTGATACTGCAGACGTGGAAGGGGAATCTGATCTCACAGCTCGTTGACAATTCGTGCATGTGCCGTATACTTTTAATACTTGTTTATGTTACGGGCAAAGTCCGCATGGTGTGCAGTGTTGGCATTTCCCGGGCAACGTCAGCATTGCACAACGCGACTGGGCAAAGTAGTTTATTAGCGGACATTGCCCGGTTTGATGAGGGCAAAGTTAACACTGCCCATCCAGCGATGGCAATGTCAGCAACGATTATCACATTGCGGACTTTGCTCGGTTCCAAGTGGGCAATGTCGACAATGCTAAATCTCCGTGGGCTACTTTTTTGGTTTAGTTTTGTTTAGTTTAGTGACGCGCTTTAAACAGTTAAATACTGTTAAAGCGCGTCATCTAACCTATGTGGATTAGTGACGCGCTTTAAACAGTTAAATACTGTTAAAGCGCGTCATCTAACCTATGTAGATTAGTGACGCGCTTTAAACATTTAAATACTGTTAAAGCGCGTCATCTAACCTATGTAGGTAGTATTTAACTGTTTAAAGCGCGTCACTAATCTACATAGGTTAGATGACGCGCTTTAAAAGTATTTAACTGTTTAAAGCGCGTCACTAATCTACATAGGTTAGATGACGCGCTTTAACAGTATTTAACTGTTTAAAGCGCATCACTAAACTAAACAAAACTAAACAAAAACTAAACAAAAAAAAGTGTATGTGTGAACTATTTCGACATATATATTAGTCATTTATGCCTTTCAATACTCAAAATAGCTGCTATATTTTCCAAACTTTTTTTGTTAATAACTTTTTAACGAATAACGAGCGCGGGCTGAAACCTTCTAAAGGTCACTCAGGAGGGTGACCTTGACAACATACTAAAATATCAAGGTCATCCAAGGTGATCCCCCCATCTATACAATTACCCTATATTCTAATAAATACTGTTAAATTTGCACCTAATAATTTTATTACATAAATAACTGTCCCAAAAATTGAGAAACCTAGACTACTACGGACTCCGCGGGCAATGTCGACAATGCTAAATCTCCATGGACTAAGCTGCGCTAAATAGACGGACATTTAGCGCAGCTTAGCCCACGGAGATTTAGCATTGTCGATATTGCCCACTTGGAACCGAGCAAAGTCCGCAATGTGATAATCGTTGCTGACATTGCCATCGCTGGATGGGCAGTGTTAACTTTGCCCACATCAAACCGGGCAATGTCCGCTAATAAAACTACTTTGCCCAGTCGCGTTGTGCAATGCTGACATTGCCCGGGCAATGCCGACACTGCACACCATGCGGACTTTGCCCGTAACATATACATGATTCTACACGAGTCGCGGTACAGGGGAGTGTACTCGTGGTGAAATTCGTATAGGCACACCTTTGACATGTCGAGGATGCACATGCCGACGTAGATCGGTTTGTCGAATTTCACCTCGAGTTTAAGCAGTTCGACGGCTACCAGATTTTCCGAAAACACGCTCCTGCTGTGGAAATTCGGTCGCGCGATCATTGCCTCCGCGCCGTATCGTCCGTCCCACTTCGTTAGTAACTTTACATCGACGTGATTGCGTACATTCTCCATTGTTTTCCCGAAAACTGCATTATTCATTAATTTATATAAAGTTTTTTCGAACTCATTTTTGGCCTGTGTTCTAAATTTTGTATTGAGTTCGATGTAAGAGCGGAGCCACGCAGATTGAGCGAATTGTAATACGCGATGTATTTTTTTGACGCGAAGGCCGTGGCGCGTGCACTGCTGCAGATTGCGATAATGGATGACGTAACGCTCCTTATCGTGCAGCGTGGCGAGAAGTATGTCCTGCCGTTTGCCGGGCGGTTTATCGCGCGTCGGACAGAACGGTAGGTCAGTGTGCGCGTCGTGTATATCCTGCGGATACTCTAGGTCGACCTCGAGAATATGGGAGAGGTGCACTTGTACACGGTACATTTGGACACCGTTCATTTGGACACGGTCATTTGGACACGATCAAATGGACACCGTTTATATGGACACGGTTCATTTGGACACCGTTCATTTGGACACGGTTCACTTGGACACAAAAATGCGCGGCCTGTGCAGTTGGACACGAAAATGCGCGATCTGTTCACTTGGACACGAAAATGCGCGGCCTGTTCACTTGGACACGAAAATGCACGACCTGTTTACTTGGACACGAAAATCCGCGACCTGTTCACTTGGACACGAAAATGCGCGACCTGTTCACTTGAACACGAAAATGCGCGGCCTGTTCACTTGGACACGAAAATGCGCGACCTGTTCACTTGGACACGAAAAGGCGCGGCCTGTGCAGTTGGACACGAGAATTCGCGACCTGTTCACTTGGACACGAAAACACCTACATAGGTTAGATGACGCGCTTTAAAAGTATTTAACATAGGATATATTGACGAATAGGGATGCAATAATATTAACATAATTTATGATTAATTTGTCTATCATTTTCGTGTCCATCTGCACAAGTCGCGCATTTTCGTGTCCAAGTGAACAGGTCGCGCATTTTCGTGTCCAAGTGAACAGGCCGCGCATTTTCGTGTCCAAGTGAACAGGTCGCGCATTTTCGTGTACAAGTGAACAGGCCGCGCATTTTCGTGTCCAAGTGAACAGGCCGCGTATTTTCGTGTCCAAGTGAACAGGTCGCGCATTTTCGTGTCCAAGTGAACAGGCCGCGCATTTTCGTGTCCAAGTGAACAGGTCGCGCATTTTCGTGTCCAAGTGAACAGGCCGCGCATTTTCGTATCCAAGTGAACAGGTCGCGCATTTTCGTGTCCAAGTGAACAGGCCGCGCATTTTCGTGTCCAAGTGAACAGGTCGCGAATTCTCGTGTCCAACTGCACAGGCCGCGCATTTCGTGTCCAAGTGAACCGTGTCCAAATGAACCGTGTCCATATAAACGGTGTCCATTTGATCGTGTCCAAATGACCGTGTCCAAATGAACGGTGTCCAAATGAACCGTGTCCAAGTGCAGGCCACTCGAGAATATAACCCGTAGGCGAATCCGAAGCAATCGCGCTAAAATCGAATTTTGACACGTCTTCGACCCATCGAAACTCCGCGTAGGGCAGTGGCCGACACATCGCCCACCCGTACAAGTTGTTGACATCAAAGTACATTAGGTACGACGACGGTTTCGATGGATCGTACGACTGCATATACTTGTTGTTGGCCTGCGCGTATCTGCCGGAACATTGACTCAGACCGCCGCGAATACCACGTTCGATAAACATAACCATGTCAATGTCGGTCAGCAGTTCGAAATTGACACACGTATGTTTCAACATGGCGTCCCACGTAAAGCCTGGTAAAGTGTAGTAGTACGCGGGATCAAGTCCGTAACTCGCGACGCAGCTGTCGCGGAAATTTTCAAACACGTCGGCCAACAGCAAGACATCGGTTTTCAGGTATAGATCGCTGTATTCGCTCAGGCTTCGGAGAATCGCTGCCATACGTTCGCGGCGTGCGCGTAATCGCTCTCGGATACGGTTTCACCGGTCAAGGAACTGTAAAATAATAGAAAAAACCTTTATCCGCCAGCGATTAAAAAACGAATAGGATCATTTATTGCTCGACTACCTGGCTACAAATATAATTCGGTGCACAACGTTTCGGCTCACGGTTAGAGCCCTTATCAAGTGCCGTCTGAAATGCATGAAACGTCACGATGTATCAACTTAATAAATTAAAAATTAGTCATTAAATAAAGAGCATTACCTAATCGTCAAGATGACTCGTCATAATCAATATAAGACCTCCTTGCATTCATGGGAATGTCCCCGCATTATCACGAAACACAACTGTGAGAGAACACTCATATAAAACCAATACCACTGAGAGAGAAATGCGAACAAAAGATTCTTACATGTCTTGAACATTGAGATTCCACAATTAAGCATCTCCGGTTAAACTCCCCAGTGCGTGATGTTACATGAGTGGAAGCACTCAGGAGACTGAACGTTAACAAAGAAAAAGAATCAAGGAGTCAAAGGTTGACACAAGAACCAATAATATAAACATTAAACCGACGAAATGATGCCATCGTATACAGAGTTTAAATTCTCTGTGTCTCTCTGAAGATTAATAACGTTATTATGCCTCTTTATAAAAAACATTTCAGCAATCTCTCTTTTTCTCGTGATACACTCCTTGTGTAAAATTTTAGGCTCTGACCACTTAAAGTCATGGTTGTTTTGTAGCCTATGTTTGCTTACAACAGAGTGATTGCTGCAATGCCTCTTAATATCATTAAAATGCTCCTTGATTCGAGTCTCAAGATGCCTCTTGGTTTGCCCTATATACGAAGCCTCACAATTTTTACAATCAATTTGATAAACAATGTTAGTTTCTTTGCTCGTTGTCAATCTATCCTTGCCTCTTTTGATAACCGTGTTAAGTTTCTTCGGTATCGTATATAATGCTTTCAATCCGACATTTTTTAAGGCACGACATAAACCCTCGTTTAAGTCCTTGATATACGGAATAACTATTAGGGACTTGAATAAGTTCTCGCTGTTTCCCGATAGATGGCGTTATCTTAGTTTTTTTGAATCAGGCAATACTACAGCCAACTTCATCGTGAACCTCCACCACTAGGCTCGAAATAACGGTATATGTTATTCCGCCGAAGTGTAAACAACATATTTTTTTATTGCGTTAAACATGTCGAATTTCGTGCCAAAAAAAGAATATTTGCGGGGAATTTTACTGCATTACTTTTTTCAAAAAAAATCTGCAGCTAAAGCACATAAAATTCTTGTGGAGACTTACGGCGACTATGCTTTGTCGGAAACAACATGCAGAGATTGGTTTAGACGCTTTAAAAATAATGATTTTGATGTTAAAGATAAAGAACGCTCTGGCGCACCGAAAAAGTTTGAAGACGAAGAATTGGAAGCATTACTCGATGAAGACTCAAGTCAGACGCAAAATAAACTTGCAGAATCATTAGGAGTTGATCACACCACAGTTGCCAAACGTTTAAAAGCATTAGGAATGATTCAAAAGCAAGGAAATTGGGTGCCGTACGAATTGAAGCCGAGAGACGTCGAACGGCGTTTTTTCACGTGTGAACAGTTGCTCCAACGGCATAAAAGGAAAGGTTTTTTGCATCGTATCGTGACTGGCGATGAAAAGTGGATACACTACGATAACCCGAAGCGTAGAAAATCGTGGGGTAAGCCCGGCCATGCACCAACATTGACGGCAAAGCAGAATATCCATGGTTCCAAGCTCATGCTCTGCATTTGGTGGGATCAGCTGGGTGTAATTTATTATGAGCTCCTCAAACCCTACGAAACCATCACGGGAGATCGCTATCGACTACAATTGATGCGTTTGAGGCGAGCATTGAAGGAAAAACGGCCTCAATACGAGGATAGACACGACAAAATAATTTTGCAGCAACAAATGACAACGCTCGGCCACATGTTGCAAAACCGGTCAAAACCTATTTAGAAACGCTCAAATGGGAAGTCCTACCCCACCCGTCGTATTCACCGGACATTGCTCCTTCCGATTACCACTTATTCCGATCGATGACTCATGGCCTGGCTGAGCAGCACTTCCATTCTTATGAAGATGCCAAAAAATGGGTCGATTCGTGGATAATCTCGAAAGATGAGGCGTTCTTTCGACGTGGTATTCACATGCTGCCAGAAAGATGGGAGAAAGTAGTGGCCAGCGATGGACAATACTTTCAATAACAGGTTCTTTACTAATTTTTTAAAATAAAGCATTCATTTTTACGAAAAAACAGCGAGAACTTATTCAAAGTCCTAATATATGCTTACGCGTGTCAAAGGAAACATCCAGACTACCATCTCCACTATCTTTTCTATTTTTCAGTTGCAATAATCTATTGTATATAAATTTGTTCATTAACTTAGTCGGGAAGCAATTATTTGTAAGAATATCTTTGACAATTTTGATATTTGCATGATGGAACCGATCGTCCGATAATAAAACTGCACGATCAACCAAGCTAGTTATGGTGTTAATTTTGTATTTATGTGGATGGTTGGAGAAGTAGTTGATGTACCTTCCCGAAAAGGTCGGTTTTCTGTACCAGTTAGTAATTAATCTATCGCCATCTCTTATGACTAATGTATCTAGAAACGGTATCGAGCCATCAACTTCAGCTTCGAAGGTGAACCGTAAACGGGGGTGGTAATTATTAAAGACGTCAAGCAATGTCTTGACTGCATTCCTCGGCACTATGGCAAAAATGTCATCAACATAACGAAGGAAAACCCGGATTTCAAAATTCAGACGGCTGATGCAATGCGTCTCCAAATCATCCATAACTATGTCCGCCAAAATCGGCGAGAGAGGAGATCCCATGGGGCTACCAAATATTTGTTCATAAAATTCACCATCAAAACCGAAACTGGTGGATTGCAAAATTAACTCGATAGCGTGGAGAAACTGTGCCAAATTAAGTTTAGTATATTGAGAGATGTGGTGCCACCGCTTTCTCACGCCTTCGCATACTAGATCTTTCGGTATGTTCGTGAATAAAGCCGTGACATCAAGAGATATAAGGATTTCGTCGGTATCAATATTCGAATTCGCGATTCTCCTCACGAAGGACCAACTATTCTTAATGTGAGATCGAGGTTTAGGAATAGATTCCTGCAAAATATCGTGCATAAATCTCGCAACATTATATAGTGGACTACCTAATGCTGATACAATGATGCGCATCGGAAACCCAGCCTTATGTACCTTCGGCAAACCATAACACCGCGGCAAATTCCCATTCGTGCACCTCAAAAGCCTATATTCTTTATCATCGATGATGTCATTATCCAGCCAAGACTTTACTAATTGGTTAAGTTTATTGGTAACCTGCTTAATAGGATCTTTCTTAATTTTTTTATACGTTGATGTGTCATTCAATAGTTCTTTCGTACGATTAATATAATCGGACTTATCCATTATAACCGTAATTTGTCCTTTATCGGCCTTGGTGACAAGAACATCATCATTCGTCCGCAAAAATTCTTTACATTTCACAAATTCATTTGATATATAACGATCAATATAACTAACATGACTGCTCTTATTCAAAAAGAGTTGAAGAGAATTCGCTACCGCACCCCGTATACCATTAACCATATTCGGAAGAAACTTGTGATTATTGAACTCGATATTCTTAATGATCTCAACGACAGATTTTAGCCTGTCATTTTTATTTAAACTCGACACCGCCCAGATAGCAAAATGTGTTCGTTCTGAGTACATATTGTACTCACGTTTATTAAAAACATGATGGCAAAAATAGACACAGATGCGGGCTCATATGTTGCTCAGAATGCAGACATGTTATGAAATCTATAAAAGTTTACAAAATAGTGACATAATGAACACATAAATGTTCAATGAAATACTGCATATTGTGTGCATATAAAGCTCAAGAAATGATAACAATTTTAAATATTTTATGCTTAATAAAATTATTTAAAAACATGTAAATAAATAAGTAAGACGTATACAACAATTTATCAAAAATTGCTTCGCAGACCTCTGCACTATGTGATACCAGAGGTATCACTTAAGCTGATCTGCAGCAAAGAACATTGTAATTAGGCTTCTCACAAGCTCGTCTCTTATACTAGCGCGTGATTTTTGATTACGAGAAAGTGACGCGTGTTATAGCCGCGTCGCGGCAGCGTGCGGTACTAGCGTTCGCGGTAATTGTTGTAAAATTATTTCCACCAGATTCAGCATGTGATTATCATGAGTTGGCTAAGTAACGTCAATATCTGAGCTCATATATTTCCTCATATACATGTTAACTTGTACTCATGATGTGTATCATCACAATATGATCACAAGACATACATTACATTTCGATCAATATCAGAAGATCATGACGTGATGAAATCTGATCATCAGGCATTGCTATCTGGGCGGTAACGCAAATTTGTCTCCCAAACTTAAGATATTGTTTACCGCGTCAGGGATAACTTTGTTGCTGATGTTGACAAGCCATTTCTTATTGTCAATATTGGAAAAGGGATGGCAATTGCTTTGCTTACTTATTAAATGGTGAAACTTTTTAACAAGTTTAATTCTAACCGATTGGCTGTGTTTAAATATTTTTCCATTGTTTAGGTTAAAGAAATTCCTTACCAAAAGGTCAGGCAGGCGCAAAAACAAACTCTCTTCAATTTTCGTAATGCTACACAATAAAAATTTTAAATGTTCATGTATGTCACTAATTTCAAAATTTAGTAATGCTCTCTGATAACGTCGTTTGGATTTATCCAACTTATACGCAATATAGGAGTTATGCAGGCGTATGTGAGATCTAATAGATTGTATGTGTGATGGTAATATATCTTGTCTTCTGCATCTCAGTAAGAAAATACGTTGTTGTGTCAAGGTGGCAATCATCTTCTTCGTCTTGATCCACGATTTTAACAACAACGTGCATTCCGTTCCAAATTCTTTAGTGATGGTACAGTAAAAACCTCCATGAGTTGTTGACACCATAATGTGAAATGCATAATGTGAACTGTAAAATGAATCGCGCGGCGGTAAACACGTATCCTCCAGCTTTTCGACGCTGTCCACGTATTCGTATGGAAAGACACCTTTTCGCGTCAATAATTCGAAATCGTCGTCGGATAACGCGGAAAATTTGGAACGTATAATTTTTAATTTATCCTTATTCAGGAAGGATGCCAATTTTGCGAGACTCGGGCTCAGAAACTTTTACGAGTCGATGAATCTTAATTTTATATCGTTTCGCGAATCTGATCTTTCGGCTGTGTCTTTCACGTGTTTAGTGAATGAGATGTACTTTTCCTTTGTTATAGGCAGTACATCGATCGAGCCTTCGAACGCGGCAGCTGTCTCCTTGATAATAGAGTGTGCGTCATAGTCCGATAGATTGTGAAAAATTACTGGGATGAAGTGAGAATCCTTATAATTCAGATTGCACGTTGAATGTTCTGGACCTCTATAACGCCCGGTCAGGTGGCAATAATCGCGTTCACACGATTATCATCCGGCGTGAACGGTTTTTCGCAAATGTGACATTGCGCCGCGCTGTGAAATGTCTCCCACTCGTCTCGCGTTACCATGCACACATTGTCTGACAAGATGTTCTTTACGCGATGCGCCAATTCTTTGAGTTCCTCGGCGAACCACGCAACGCAGTCATTATCGCGACGAAATCGATACACCGATAACGAGTCGTCGTACGAGCACTGTACGTAGTATCCTATACTACGTACCCGATGATGTTGATAGGCGTATGACGCGTGTTCCGTCCAGAGATGGTAGATTCAAGCCGCTTACAGCAAGCAGCAGCACAGCGCACACAAGCGAGCAGCCGTGTACGTGTGCGGCGGCTGTGCGCTCGGCGTTCGGCCAGCTTCGAGCGGCCGAAGAGCGTTGACATACATCTGCCGTCTCTTTCTTGCTCGAGCTAGCGTCGCCAGCCACGAGAATCGTAAAATCCTATCGTACTCGGCTCGCGCGTCTTACTCGCGTCTTCGCGTGTCCCTTTCCGCACTAGGCGCGAGACATTATCGTGTCTCTTGATTATGTCACAATTAAAACGTGAAAATTATTAATTAAATAAATCTTTTAATTATATTGAAATTTATCCTGTACATAAAAGATATAAAATTAATACATTTATAATACATTTATTTAAATACATTTGAACAAATGATTTTCTTCAAATATAAAATATATAAGAGCCAGTAAATTTCATTGCAATCTTTGCTGTAATAAACTTTTTTAATATATTCATTAAAAACTTATTGTTGGTATAACAACTTTATCTTTTTCTATACGTATTCCGAGCATTTTCAAATATTGTTATTCTGGAAACAATATTTGAAAATATAATTAGGTGTATTTATATTATAGTATATGTATAATGTTTCCATAAATAATTACAAATTAATAAATATTATTTTTTTATTTTGCTCACCATATCTTCTCTTAGTTTATCATCATCTTTGAGTCTCTCATTAAATTTTATAAATTCATGTCGCAATTTCACCATCGCACGACAGGGACTCGTCCCTCTGATATAATTACGGACAACGGAAATGTAGTGAAACTGTTTTCTATTTCTTGAAATAACACTCTAATATTTTTTAGATTCGGCGTATTTTGGAAACTATGTCTAACTAATTAATATTTGCGAGTCATACACGCTTGAAAAGAACCGAATTTTGCGGTGGAAACGTAGCGTCTTTTTAATAATAAAATTGCCAGTTTGGTCGAACAAAACCCCTGTGCTAATTGTTAATTATTTGCTGGCGACTCAACTTCTCAGTTTTGTTTATAAATTCAGTTAAATTGTCAATTGGGAGAGAAAGATTACGATTTTGAGGGAATTTATCAGCGTTACAAATTGGGTTTCTTTTCTTTGCATTAACTCATTACAAGTGCTTGTTACTTTTCTTTTAAAGAATTGGATATTCTTCTTTAGACCTGAGAATTTAGAATATGTAATTCAATTTTTCTGTATTAATAATTAAAATAAAAAAGATATTTATCTATATATCTGTAAGACTCTGTTTCTCATCACGCTCGTCGAAGACAAATGTATAAAAATATATTTATATTTCTCATATGATTTTTGTGAACTATATCACACCTAGGTAATAAATATTTATGTAAATAATCTTTTTTATTTTAATTATTAATACAAAAAAATTGAATTAAATATTCTAAATTATCAGGTCTAATTTGAGCGCCGTCGCCAGCAGCCGCGCCGCGAGAATCATGCCTACACGTGTATATTATATCTCGCCGCTTATATGTCCCTTTTCATACTTAAAAATAAAAATAAAATGGAAATATATTTTATACATAAAAGATATTAAGTTAAAGAAATGAAGAACAGAAAGAAGTAAAAATAATAAATGATAATAGAAATCCACTCTTGGCCAACATGTACGTCTTTTTTTCAGTTTCGTTATTAATTTTTGAAAAATAACTTATTGATAGTACATAAAGAAATTAATTAAAATTAAATTAAATGTTATGTTTCTCATGATTACTAATGGACTATACGTACATATCGCATTCAGAAGTAATGTTAAATTAGGATACTTTGCAATATTATTAGACTGATGTTTTAGAATCTCTTTCCACATGTTATCAAAATTTAATGTGGAAATATTCTTTTTTTCCTCAATAGTAAAATTATGATATAATGCAAGCCATTCTTCCTTTAAACTATTTTCATCAAAACCACTCAGGGTTTTTGTGATAAAAGAAATATCATTGAAAGATGTTTCTCCGTTGCTGTCAAATAAAGCTACAGAAGGTTTAAAAACTTGTAATTTATATAAAAATACATCATGCATTGGTAATCTTTTTCTAATTTCTTCGGCAGCAACGACATAAAATTGCAAACAGTTTTGTCAAATACTTGGAATTACATCTGCATGTCCTTCTGTGATTAATTTATCAAAATATTTCTCGCACTCTGATCCTAAATGAATATTGTTAATAGGTTTATGGTTTTTCTGCTCAGAAAATATTATACTTGTAAGTAAGTCTTTTAATACTTCAGACTTATTTGTTTTATCGCTAATGACTATTTCGTTAAGAAAATATTTTATAGTATCCCACGACTCGAGTAGTCTATCGACACATAAGTAATGTAAAAACCACCGCATAACTTCAAAATTTTGCGATTTTTTTCTTGGAAACATTCGCAAAATTCATCGAAAATAGCTGAACGCTTCGGACTGCCGTTAATATAATTTGAAATTTTTCTGAGGAATTCTTCACAGAATGGGGGTATTTTAGCGCATGCAGCGTGCGCAGCTAATGCAGCGGAATGGCATGAACATGAAAATGTTAATAAATTTTTGCACTTTTCTTGCAGTTTCTTTTTGAAAGATAAATGTTTTCCTGTCATCACACAGACGCATTATCGCATGACAGGGCAAGAATATTTGAAAACGGAATCTGCAGTTTATACATTTTGTATTTAAATGCATTAAATAATTTTTCTGCACTAGAATCTCTTGCATCAATATCAATTAGTTTTACTAATTGCGACCCAGTGTCTAAAGTCTCGAAATCAACGTATTGTACAAAAAACGTCATCCATTTGTTGTTAGTTATATCTGATGTTTCATCTATAAAAATAGAAAATTTCGTATGCTGAATGTTCTTAACGACATGATCTGTCTCTATCGGGCATAAAACATTTGATATAATATTTTTACATTTCGTTCGACCCATAATCATGCTTTTCAATAGATTCGAATCGTCTACCTGTTGAAAAAAACTGAGAATCTCTGTTACAGTTTGATGAGGGATATTTTTTCTGCAATAAAGGCAGCAAATCTAATATCTAAAGATTTTATTCGCTCATCAAACGACAAATGTGATTCATCAGTATTCAAATCTTCGTTCGATTTGTTCGCTTCTATATTACTTTTTTCCAACTTATCTCTATGCATTTTGGATTCTGCGTGTCGATATATATGTGATAGTCCGCAAGCAATTGATAAATCACAAATTGAACAAAATGTTGAGTTGACATCATTTGGCATTTCGCGTAAACATGATCTGAATTCCTTTTTATACAACCATTGTTTTCTAAATTTTTGTTTATGATATCCTTGTTGTTCTGACATTTATACTGTTATTATCATTATCTATAATATTTTCTTTAATATTATTTTTGTGACACGCAGAATCCGTGTGTCTGGAAATATGCGATGAGCTGCACGAAAAATTTTTATTGCATATTATGCAATTATACAAAGTATTATCAAATGACGTATCCAAGGCTTGTAGCGATCATCGCTAAACCAAGCTTCTACAAATTTTTGCTTAGATATTGTTTTCGATTTATCACATGTTTCCATGTTGAAAGAAAAATAGAATGTAATAGAAAAAACGCAACAGAAAAAAGATAGAAGTTAAGATTGAAAAAAGGAGAGAAAAAGAACTGTGAAAAAGAACAAAGAAAGGAAAAGAAAAAAAAATAGAAAAATACGAATATAAGAAATATTAAGGAAAAAGACAAAGAAAAATGAAAAAAGAACTAAAAGAATACAAACAGAAATCTGAAAGATAGAAATTAGAAAGATTGGAAATACCGTGAACTTTAGAAAGAGCTCTCTACGCCAAGGATAAGATGCAGTCATGCAGATGTCTGGATGACGACAAGACGCGAGTCTAGAAATTATTTAGAATATAAGCCGTTTCACGGATTTGCGGATTCGCTATCGCGAATCGACACAAAGACGAAAGGGATGAGTACACGAAAGAAGAGCTCAGTGGCTCAGCGACAAACATATTAGCCTAAGCAAATAAGTTGTTTTTCACGGAAAATCACACGACTCGATTGCCATATGGAGCCATGTCGATAGATTAGACGGCAAAGGGGACACCTGGATTGACGAGAGAACCTTACAAAAATTAAATGTTCTGTTGCTTTCCATTTTTTTTTTTTATTAATTAATGAGAAGCTATACAAGTGCAAAGAATTAATAACATAAATAAAGCAATGTACTACACCAATATGTAAAAATATTTTGTTTATATTCTTACATGGAGTTTACAAAGTATAAGTTTAACAGTTTAACATTTAATTTAATTTTTTATTCCATTTTTCTTGCACTAACAAAAAGTTATTTTTCCAAATTGATAACGGAACATTTTTAAGAAAAAGGCGTACATGTTGGCCAAGAGTGGATTTCTATTATTATTTATTATTTTTATTTCTTTCTGTTCTTCATTTCTTTAACTTAATATCTTTTATGTATAAAATATATTTCTATTTCATTTTTAAGTACGAAAAGGGACATATAAGCGGCGAGATAATAGGTCCGTTTCACGCATATGCGCGCATTTTCTATAGTAAACGTTACGTATGCTATAGATAAATGCGCGCATATGCGTGAAACGGAACGGACCCATAATATACACGTAGGCTGCGTTCGGTTTGGGCGCTCACGCGCTGTAAGCATCATTCTATCTTCGTTGCACATCGAATATCAAACGAAGATAGAGCGATGCTTACAGCGCGTGAGCGCCCAAACCGAACGCAGCCGTATAGGCATGATTTTCGCGGCGCGGCGGCGCGGCCGCGGCGGCTGGCGACGGCGCCCGAAGCCGGCCGAGCGCGCTCCGAAGCCGGCCGAACGCCGAGCGCACACGTACACGGCTGCTCGCTTGTGTGCGTATGCTGTAAGCGGCTTGAATCTACCATCTCTGGTTCCGTCTCCGGTTGTGTCTTCTTTAGCACGCACTCCAGATCGGCATACACCACGAAGAGAAGTCGCTCTTTCCTGCTGTGGTTTTTAAAGCTGAGCCACTTGTTGTCCTCGCTCGGTAGTCTGATAGCGCAGTCGTTTACCTGTCGGCAGTCTGCCGTATGAGACTGCAACTTGTCGCTTGAACTGAAGTAGTGAAGACATCTGCAAAAAAAGAAACACAAATATTGTAAAATTTTTTTATACACAAAATATAAAATATTCTATATATTATTAAAAGAAGTATAGGTACTTACCGATCGCAAATGTATTTCCGACCAGTGTGCTTGCTCAATTGTGAGCTCACGAGGCGGGATAGATGCTTAATCCACGCAAAATGCCCTACATTGTTGTCCCGTGGGTCCTGCACGTACAACAGATTCACGTGTTTATCACTCGTGCGGTCGGTAAGCCGTATTGGAAGAACGTTTGACGTCTTCTGTCCCTCGATGATATAGACATTTACGGATATATCGTTGAGTCGTTCGAACTGTTTAATCTGACTCAACGTCATTGGGAACTCAATGTCTCGTAAATTCAGTACCGTTGAATAATGCCGGTATAAAGATTCCCGTTCTAAATGTCTTTCAGCTGGATGTAAGGTGGCGACCACTGACCACGCAAAACACGCATTGTCCATAGACAGCACATTGATTACCGCGTTCTTCAATTTAATGTCTTGAGGCAATATCAGGTGACACCCCGCGCGCAAAGGATTGTACCTGTTGACGTTCACCGTCAAATTGAGGATTCGCGTCAACGCCCACCCACTGTCGCGTTCCTGGAACTCCTCGAGGGACACTAATGTGGGCTCGATAACGTACTGCTTGTACCACTCGCGCAAGTGCGATGTACGACAGAGTTCTTTGTTATTTGTAGTTAGACTCTTATTGGCACGTTTATCACCCGCCACAAACTCCCCGTTGAACGCGGTGTTCACTTTGACACAGTTATGTGTTTTTATAATGTCTCGCACTCGCTTGCACACTACGCTGCAGGCGTCTTCCAAAAACTGTCGCGGATCTATATGATCTGTATTAATTACCGCGCCGGTCATTATCCGCGTTTTGAACGCGACATCGATTTCTCGCCATACGAGTTCTGCCGCGCGCGTGTCGCCACTGTTACCGGCGTTCGCATAATCGCCACCGCTACGGATAAATTGTCTTTCCAATCGCGTCTTCGCACCCTCGAGTCGCGCGATTCTGGCAACCAACTTTTGCCTCCGCCCGATCGAGAGCCGCGGACGTTTGGCACTGCTGCGTGCCTCGAGCTGTTCGACGAATTCCGCGCATTGCAGCTCCCATGTGAAAAATTCACCCAAGGTAGCGACTTGGTCGGACAGCTCCAATAGATCGCGTTCGGTTTGCTCGAATTGATCCATGTTTGATCACTTTCACACTATTCTTTTATTATATCGCTTCACAGAGTCTCTCTTACAGAGCACTTGCACGTGATAACGTGTTTAACTATAAAATAAACCGCGATACTTTTCGACCGATGTATCGCTCTCAAATCATACTACTGCGGCTCGACGCGCTTCATTCCTTGTTATATATCCTTTGCCCTCTCTCTCGCTCCAACAGATTTTTGAAAGATCTTTTCCTTTGTCTCGTGTAATGCGTAGATAGATTGTTTAGTCTACGCGATAACACCCCCTTTTCCTAAAAAAAATTTGTTTACGGCGCCCGCGAAACATGTCCCGACAGGTTCGATGCGTCATCGACTGTCCTTCGCTGAATACTTTAATAACATAAAGAAAGCAGCTATAATTTCTTCGCGCGCATTTCCATTCAAGCCGTATATGCGACGTTCACTAAAACTCCGGCTGCATGAATTTACAATCAAATATCGCATACCGTAACATAGAAGCGAGGCGCCGATGTTCTAGCGGACGTCGACGCTCGCCTTTGTAATGCGAGACGTTTTGCGACTATCATTATATTTTTATACACTACCATTATAATTTTCTCTGGCGACTTCTCCGTTCTCCTGCCGCCACGCGACCGTGCGTATCGCCGACCGAGTAATCGTCGTGATTACCTTCGCACGCTTTGTCGATTGTCATCGAAGGCTCATCGCGATCGCGATGGTCGCTTTGATGCGGTCGATCATCGTCGATCCGTCATTTTTTCCTTTGTCTCGCGTACTGCGTCGTAAAAAATAGCGCGAAATTGTTTAGTCTACGCGATAACATACCCTTTTCCTAGAAAAATATTGTTTACGACGAACATGTACCGACAGGTTCGACGCGTTATCGGGTCGATCATCGTCCCGATGACGTCATTTCTTCCTTTGTCTCGCGTACTGCGTAGATAGATTGTTTAGTCTACGCGATTACCACCCCCTTTTCCTAGAAAAATGTTGTTTACGACGAACATGTTCCGACAGGTTCGACGCGTCATCGACAAAACACGCTCCTACGCAGTGCGCTATCGAGTTAGTCTTACCCATTGTGCGCCGCCTAGCGGCGTCGTTGCGAACGTACCCCGCGGCGCGACGCGCACCCCCCCCCCCCCCCCGCGGACACCCACGCGGACCCCGCGGCGCGACCGCAACCGCGAACGCGGACCCGCGGCGCGGGTGAGTCATCCCGGTGAGTCATACACGTGGTATGCCAAGGTCACCCCCCCTCCCCTTTCCCCTCGTAATCCGATATCCTTGTGTAATCCGATATCCTTGTGTAACCCGATACCCCGCCCCCTCCCCCACCCCTTCACCCCCGCGTTATCTCCTTGTAACCCGATATCCTTGTGTAACCCGATACCCCGCCCCCTCCCCCACCCCCTCACCCCCGCGTTATCTCCTTGTAACCCGATATCCTTGTGTAACCCAATACCCCGCCCCCTCCCCTCTCCCCTCACCCCCGCGAAATCCGATACCCCCCCTCTCTCACCCCCCCTCATTGCTCCCGGGGTGGAACTCTCCTATTATAACTACTCATCTCGCCTCGCGACAGCGCGCGGCCGCGCGGCAGCAATCGCGCGGCAGAAACGCCTCGTGTGAACAGGCTCTAAATAGAACAGTTTTATTTATTTCATTTATTTGACTGAATATCAACAATTCAATTTGCTATATATTTTTTTCAGGTTTTGCGGCTTCTACCGTGGTAAATATATATATGTTATATGTAGCATTCTATATATTTTTCCAGGTATTGTGACTTAAACAGTATAAGCTTTTTTTTCTTCTAAACATTTGGGCAAGACATTGCATTACTCACGTTCGCTGATTTCCACAGATGAGAACACTTTGGCAGGCTTCTAAGGAGCAAACAAATTTGCTATTGGAGGTTTACAACTCGATATCATCATTGGAGAGAGCGACAACCCAATGTCTGTGTCAACGCTTGGAGCGGGTGAAGGAACATCAGCGATATCTGTAAAATCAACGAAAGAAATTTATAATATGTTTCAATTACTTATATACTATCTTTTTTATATCAATAGTGTAATAAATACTTTTTGTATAAAGAAACTCACCGACGGAAGTACTGATTTCTTGAATTGGTTTCGTGAGACTATAGGACTGGAGACTAGAGGACTGAAGACTAGAGAACTGGATGCTTAAAGAATTTATTCGAGAATCCGAAACTTGCTTCGCATTTTCATGCAGTGGCTCACAATTTTCCTTTCCCGTCGGAACGTCACCGAATCTTGTGGGCACAGCGAGCTGCTTGAGCTGCACATGCTTGTATGCGACCTTCAATCAAGAAATACATTATTTGAATAAGAATCTTTTCAAACTGTGAAATTTTTTTCATTAAACTCACCCGTGCAATTACTTGGCCATTTGCGCCGAGCTTGACCCACTCGCGAGCAATGTCTTCCTCGTTAAAATGTTTTTCACATATAACATCCGTCTGGCACAACTTCACAATACCCGGAATAGCTTTTTTCCACTTCTTCCACATAACAATGTCTTCTAAAAATTTGAAGAGAATCGCTCTTTGCTGTCGACCGCTAGAGAATAAATTGTTAATAAAAAATTAATAACAATTAAGGAAAACCGCGTCTTGTCGCAAATGCTTGTTAAATTATTTTGTTATTACAAGAACGTGATTCCTTAAAAATTTGGAGAGAATCGCTCTTTGCTATCGATCGCTGCAGAATAAATTATTGATAAAAAATTAATAATAATTAAGGAAAACCGCGTCTTGTCGCAAATACTTCCTAAATTGTTTTGTTATCACAAGAACGTGATTCCCTAAAAATTTGGAGAAAATCGCTCTTTGCTATTCTACAGTTATTTATCGAATAATCAATAACAATTAATTAAAACATTGTTATATCAAATCGATGAAAAAACAGTTTGAATATTGTTAAAAATATATATATAGATATATTTAATCTTTATTAATTAATTATATCTCAAAAAAGCCCAGTGGCCGATAATAATTAGCCTACGATACGTTCGTATCCCCCGAGGAACCCACATGACATTTGAACGTCTCCCTTCCGCGAGACGTTTCGCTGTTAGCGCCCGCTGCTAGCTTCAGCTATACGAGTTCTCGGGTTACGTTCATCTGCGGACTTCGATGACAGCGACGAGTAGTGGCTATGCTAGAAACTAAATGCATCCTCGATAAGCGACCATGCCCCCACCACTAGAATTAGCGGTAGTCTCCAGACCTGTATGTAAGACCGTGGTCGAAGACGATCTTCTTCCAAAGCATCTTATTATGATTCATAAACTTATCTCATTCGTTGTAAGTAGGGACTGAAGATTATCTTATTACCCAGCAAACACGGGTATATTACTGTTATATTAGCTTGATAAAACGAAATGTAACACGCAATATAACACGATTGTATCAGGTTATGTACACGTTAGTGGTAATTTCCCACTCGTATGTATTGCAGTTACATAACGTTAATCGAAGGCATATATAACATGTAATATAATCTTCAAAGATGTTACCAAATGGTTATGTAACATGTATTTAAATTTAATAAAAAGTTATATAACTGTAATGTAAATTATAGAATTGTGTTATGTAACTGTTAATTTCTTGTTACTGAATAAAATGTAAATATCATAAATATCAAATTGCTTTTTTAAAACTAATTTCAAGCAAAACTAAATCAAATTTTGATTACTTTTGCATGTAATTAATTATAGAATTTGATATTTATACATACATAAATATTAAGATTTGTAATTAATTACATGCAAAATTATCAAAATTTGATTTAGTTTTGCTTGAAATTAGTTTTAAAAAAGCAATTTGATACTTATGATATTCACATTTGTAACAAGTATATAACAATTAAAATTATTAGAACCATATATTGCTCTAAATTAAGTAATAAACAACAGTAATTATATATAAGGTTTTTGTATCTTTATTATTATTATTTATATACCATATTATTATATATATATATTATGTAAATTTCGCGGAACAGACAGATATACTATTTAGACAGATTACTATATGTATTTACGTACATAATATATGTATATTATTAATATCACCTGCAACCAGAATTGCAATAAAAGACGCAGTCATGTCTTTCTTATAGACTAAATTGTACACTTCTTCTTCTTTTACATAGAAAACTAATATGAAGAGAATAAAATCTGACAATATCAAAATAAAAACTAAAAATGCCAATTAAGATGCATGTACATATATATATGTTTGTATGTATGTACAATGTATTTACGTACATATTAATATCACCTGCAACAATCTATAAGTTCAGTCTGTAGGATTATCACAACTATGCAGAAGAACAAATATAGATATATAACCTGACTTAAAACTCAGAATTGCAATAAAAGACGCAGTCATATCTTTCTTATAGACTAAGTTGTACACTTCTTCTTCTTTTACATAGAAAACTAATATAAAGAGTGTGGCAACATGCGCCACCATTGGTGCACGCTCGCGCGGCGCCTGCATTACCGGCAGTTCGCGGCAACGCCGCTAGGCGTCGCATCGCCCGCGCATTCTCTCACGGTCAAAATTCCGCATCGACTAGTATAAAGGGAGACCCCCTACGGGACCGAGGCAGATTTTCTTAGGCGCCAGTCGTCTCACATAGAAGCGCCTAGTCGCTCGGTAAATATAGCGTTAATCGCTCATTCTAGCATTAGCTTGCTTTTTGACGGCGCCAGTCGCCTTAACCAGGTCTACACAGCGCTAGCCGCTACCACGGCGCGATTCGCCTTAGCATCCAATCAGCACTTGGTCGCTTCTTCGGCGCAAGACGCCTGTCAACTCAAGCGCTAGCCGCTGACACGGCACGAGCCACATCGCCCGCTTGGCACAGCGCGCTCGGTCGCTTTCACGGCGTTCAAACGCCAGCCGACCAATCACAGTGCTCGGTCGCTTTCACGGCGTTCAACACCAGCCGACCAATCATAGCGCTCGGTCGCTTTCAACGCCTGCCGACCAATCACAGCGCTCGGTCGCTTTCAACGCTTGACGGCCAATCACAGCGCTTGGACGCTCTCATGGCGCAAAGACGCCATTACCGGCAGCAGCGCGTGAATGCTCACCGACTCAAGGCGCTAGTCGCCCTCGGCAGTAGCACACGATCGCTTACTGCCTTCCTCGACGTACAGACACCTCCGGCAATAGCGCATGGACGCTCGCCAACTTCCTAGACGCACGGACACCTTCGACATCCACGGAAACCAGCCCAAGGAAGGAAGGAAGAAACGCGGCCACGCAGACCAAACGAAGAGGAGGCAAAATCTTTTCCAAGCCAAATGAGATTCAAACACTGACACAATAACACTTGTAATTATGTAAATATATTCTGTTTATACCAGATATATTCTGTTTATACCAGAAATTGTGTCGCCTCTGTTTCTATCCTCCTTTGCGATTCACGATTATTGGGCCAACTTCTACTCACGCACCAATAGATTAAGGTAAAATACCGTATAGAAATAAGTAGTGGCGCCCATAAAGAGAACAAAATCTGACAATATTAAAATAAAAACTAAAAATGCCAATTAAGATACATGTACATATATATATATGTATGTATGTACAATGTATTTAACTTTCCTACTGAAGGCATATTTATATGCCTCGATATAACTTTTCTCTGTGCTATCCTGATATATTTGAAGATGTTGAAATATATCGTTAATAATAGACAAATCCTCTTTAAGCGCATCTATTTCTGGCAGAAACGGTAGTCTGCTGAAATGTATCCACCTGAAACGCCACATTGTTTGTCATTAAAATGCGTAAATATAAAATTTTATATTTACATAGCACTTGTCAAAATTCTTACGAATCTTCGTGAATACAATTTCGAAGATATACCTACTTTTTATCTAACGCAGAATTTCTTGATACTCGATTCCAATAAAAATTGGGATGCGGACTCGAAATGGCTACAAATTTGTAAACGATGTCTCTGTGCAGAGTGACCATGTACCACTCCAGAAAGCCTCCTAGGTCATGGCCGATTATATTACACGTCTTCACGCCGAGAATCAAAAAGAATTGTTTCAACTCGTCTATTAAAATTTCGATCTTGTAAGATCGCCTGTTGAGCGGCTTGTCGCAGTCGCCGAATCCCTTTAAATCTATAGCCACAACTCTAGAACAGCATTGAAAACATGAGTCATAATCAATACACTAAAAAAACGTGCGCTATGTGAATTATTTTATGAATAAAAATTATCGAACGTACCTGTAGTGTTCCGCGAGACATGGGATTTGTTTCCTCCAAGTTAACCAACAGGCCGGGAATCCATGCAATAATAACACGAGCGGTTTACTCTTGTCTCCCGCTTCTACATAGTGGAATTTAACACCCTGCGTAAAGAAAAATAAATGTATAAAAAAAACGGAATTTTTTTTCTAATGTCTGAATTATATTAATTTGTTCACACATTTTAAATTTAAAATAGAAAGTGAGCTTTATGTACTAGGTGCGCAACTAAGTTTCCGGGTTTTTTTGATCAATAAAAAATGGAAAATTTCAAGAGAAATACAAAAAATGGTTTATTCAAAGTATCGTCCCTCGCTAGCTATACATTTTCGCCATCTCTCTGGCAATACATGAATACCGCGACAATAAAACGACGCGTCTTTGGACCGAAACCATTCATCCAACCAATTTTGCACTTCTTCGAAATTGGTCAAGTGTAGCCCAGCCAAGCCATGCGCCATCGACCGGAACAAGTGATAATCGGAAGGCGCCAGGTCTGGCGAATACGGCGGGTGCGGTAGCAGATCCCATTTCAGCGTTTTGATGGTGTCCTGGACGATGGAACTGCGATGGCACGGAGCGTTGTCGTGCTGCAATATCACTCGTTCGTGTCTCGTGTCCCATTCTGGCCGTTTTTCGAGCAATGTATGGTTTAAATTGATCAGTTGTTGTCGGTAGCGATGCCCATTGACAGTTTCGCCCGGTTTCAGCAGCTCATAGTACACGATTCCTTTCTGGTCCCACCAAAGCGCTCCTTGTCCTCAGTATCGAAATCGCCACTTCTGAAGCGTTTAAACCAATCTTCACAGGTAGTTTTCGATGGTGCATGTTCGCCGTAGGCCTCCTCAAGCAAACGACGTGCTTCAGCTGCATTTTTTTTTTCAAGTTAAAGCAGAAAAGCAAAGCTTCCCGCAAATGCTGTTTATTTGGCACAAAACTCGACATCTCCGTTGTTAGAAAAAATATTTTTGCGTTGCGATATGTGTTTATATAACGACTGGTTATTGTTAACAGATGTCCAAGCTATAACTTCAGACAACTTCAGACATGTAAGTCGAGTACATGTGTTATTGGTGCCATCTATGTGTGAAACCCGGAAACTTAGTTGCGCACCTAGTAAGAATTCCCCTTCACGATATTTCGCTTTGCGGCTTAGTGCGAATACAATAGAAATATGGCGCAATTATGATAGCATAATAATACAGCGTGCGTATCGAGAAATGAAATTAAATTACATCAGACTCTTGTGTATACATAAACGGCAGCTCTCCTTTATGGATTTGTAATTTCCCCATCAATGACGGAGGGAATCCTCCGTCTGTTTTCCAGACTAAACAATTTGATATCGTCGTAATTTTTCAAATCTCCCGATAAAAAGAGACAGACAATGAACTTGCAGCCGGCGCCGGCGATCCCGCAGCACTACTTAATTGAATATTACATTTGTTGTTCAGCAGACACTAATTTTCTGCGAAAAAGTTCAAAGCACGCGACAATCAGTGAAAGAGTTTGTTTAAAGATGTATTGGAATCTCACCGCGGATTATCGTACTTATCGTCTCTCGTCGGCGTCGCGTCCTTTCACGAGCGACGGACCGTCGCACGCACGAGACACCCGCGAACGCGGTTTACGATCACGATCTCCCACAGACGGGCGCGGTCTTCCAAAAGTTCCAAATGTATATCGTCGCGATCGTGGCACGATGGCACTAGCGGAAGCTGCGGAAGCGGAAAGAGACTTAGGGCCGGTCTACAATCAGTCGTATGTCGGAGGATATTTTCCGTTTCACGCACGATGCGCATAATGCATTATTTATCCTTGTTTAACACTCGATGAACAACAAGGATAAATAATGCATTATGCGCATCGTGCGTGAAACGGAAAATACCCTCCGACATACGACTGATTGTAGACCGACCCTTAGGGTATTTTCCGTTTCACGCATGATGCGCATAATGCATCATTTATCCTTGTTTAACACTCGATGAATAACAAGGATAAATAATGCATTATGCGCATCGTGCGTGAAACGGAAAATACCTCTATATTATATATGATGTCCACAACGTGTTCTAACCTATAATAGCTAATTCTAACGTACATATACATACCTTCAAGTTATCTCTCGTACGAGGGCGAATCAAAGCCACGTCCTCGACCGTCTCTCGCGGGCGTCGCGTCCTTTCACGAGTGACGGGCCGTTGCGCGCACAAGACACCCGCGAATGCGGTAAACGCGGTTCACGATATCCCACGGACGGGCGCGGATAATGTATGTCGCGATCGTGGCACGATGGCACTAGCGAAAGCGGAAAGAGACCGCGAACTTGCGCGCGCCGCTATGGCGCATGCTATCGAGGTTATATAATTCCGGCGGTAATTAAAATTATGTTATATAACATTTATATAATATCAACGCAACCGTGTTGTATAACACGCATACATTGCAGTTGTATTAATGTGCATTTATTATAACATATAAATAACGGAGCAACATAATAGTTTTATAACCTAGTTATATTATAATAATAAAGTAAAGTTATATAACTGTTATGCTACTACAGTATAACACCTGTTATATTATCTGTTACTCCTACGTTATATATCAGTTATAATTGGTGTTTGCTGGGTAGTTATAAAATTCATAGTCGTTTAAGATTATCCCCTTATGAAAAAGTACACTCAACTTTGATGGTTAACACTCAAATTTGGGCGTAAGTTTAGTGTTTGTCATCAAAGTTAAGTGTCAACACTTAAATTTAGGTGTAGATTGAGTGTTGACCATTAAAAGGTTTAAGTAAATTGTGGTTTAATCCTCAATGATGAGTGTATATTGGGAGTTTATTCTCAATGATAAGTGTAGGTTGGGGATTAAGCCTCAATGTTTAGTGTAGGTTGGAGATTGATCCTCATCGTTGGATGTTGGTTTGGTGTTAACAGAGTGTTAACCTTTAATGTTCTATGTCGATTTAATCAGTGTCGCCATGATCCCTTTATCGTTGGGTGTCGTTTAAATGTTATTGTGTTAATTTTCGTTAAGTGTCAATTGACGGCTTGGTTTATTGGAAAAGTGTTTCAGATAAAAGTTGAAAGGTTTGAAGGGGGCCAATAGACAATCTTATTGGATTTTCGATCCACCCTTATGGAAAAATACACTCAATTTTTGGTGTTAACCGTTAAAAAACACCATAGAAAAACCCTTAAAGTTGGGTGTGATTTCGGACAGCCAATTGAAGGTTAACCATTATTTGAAGGTTAATCTTCAATTGGCGGTCCGAAATCACACCCAACTTTAAGGCCCAGTTCAACAGTGGCCAGTTAGCTTAACTAGTAGTTAACTCTCACTCTCCTTCTCTTTCTAACCTTTGAGGTTAGAAAGAGACAGAGAGTGAGAGTTAACTACTAGTTAAGCTAACTGGCCACTGTTGAACTGGGCCTAAGTGTTTTTCTTTGGATGATGGTTAACCTTCAAGTGATAGTTAACCTTCAATTAATGGTTAATCCTTAAAAATGACGGTATAAACCCTAAAAATATGAACCCTCAAATGAAAGTAACAAATATGGCGTCCCAATGAGAATCTCTTAAGGGCTCCGCTCGCTGAACCGGACTCTTCGCCTCGATCCTCCCTCTCGGACGCTAGCTGCCGCAACTCTCCCTTTCCTGGCGGTGAGCTCTCCCTGGTGATCCGACTCTCGCTCGGTTGGTCTCCAGAACACGCGCCGCAACCAGAGCTGCCAATTCTAGACCCCAGCCTGACTCGTAAATCGAGTGGTGGGGATACTACGCGCGCTCGGCGGTCCGTCTTCGAGTTTCGGCTAGCTTCGGAATACTAGACGAGGACAGTCACATTATGTTATGTCTCCTTCTAGCGCGCTGAATCCTTCCGTACTACCAGTCAGCCTGGTAAACAGCGAGAAGTCTCTCGTGAACGCGAGAGAAGGATTTTTTCGGCGGTGCGGCGCGACGCGACGAAATGCTCTCGTCTACTATCCGCGAGGCTATGTACATATAAAATTATAATTAATATAAAATATTTAAAAAATATAAAATATAATTAATATAAAATATAAAATAAAATATAAAAAAATATAATTAATATAATTGTATAATAGTTTTCCATGTCACCTAAGAGGTACTATTATAGACGCGTTTTTTTTTTAAGTGGTGTCCCCCGTAGGCCTATTCCACTAAAAAATAACACTATGAAATGATCGTAGCTCGTCAGGGGGACAAATAAAATTATGTAATATATGTAAGAAATTGCACTTATTGCTCGTCAAAAAGATAAATAAAATTATATAATATAATATAAATATCGCATATACAGCTCGTCTCAGAAAAAATAAAATTAATAATTTAATAAATATAGTAAATAAGCTGTAAATATATAAATAAAATAAATAATAAATATAAATAAATATAATATATGTATAATAAATTATTATATATATATATATGGGGCATTCTCCGCGTGTCGGAGTCCTCTCCTGCCCACTTCAATTTTTGACATAATTCAACCAACCAGGGCTTAAAATTTTCGTTGAAGTGTCTACTTTTTAATGCCATGTGGCCTTTTGTGAAAATTCAATATGGCGGACTGATGCAGCACCGAGAATGAAGAAAGTAAAAAAAATTAATTGTATATCTTCTAAAAAAATGCAGAAATGTCACTTGATTCGGATGAAACTCGGTACTAGGCGGTTTTCGAGGTCGTTGATTCCGAATCTGGTCAAAATTTGGAAATTCAAAATGGCGGATTAAATATGGCCGCCCGTAACGATCAATCCGTCAAGAAAGAGGTAACGGACTCGACACGTTCAAAGAAACGCAAGCAAGTGCGGCCATGACACCTAACGAGTGAGGAAGGAGGCGGGGGCTCTTTGAAAGTAGCGACTCGCGCGTCGCGCCATCTAATGTGAAACGATTGGGCGTTGTAAAACGCGAAAAGAATTCGAGCGCAATATCTGAACAAATTATTTAATTTTTAATAAGTCCAATTATTAATATTTATTTTCATAATTGAACTTTTTTTTATTTTGATAAATGTAAATACAAATACCTTATTGTATTAATATTTAATATTAATAATTTAATTAGTTGCTTAATTTAACTTCTTGTTTAATAAATGAGTGGATGTAGTACTGAAAATGTACCTATTATATAATATTTTAATTTCCAAAATTGTCAAATTACAAACAGGAATTTTGTTGTGACTTTTACAGTTATAAAGTAACTATTTAATGGAAATGGAAGCCTAAAAAAATTAATATTGTAACGCAATTATTATAATGCTTAAATCATAAAATATTTACATTATCCATGTCTGCCAATACAATATAATTTTTTATTCATATTGCATTCTATGGGTGCGTTCGTCTTGCTCGCTTTCACGCTGTTAGTACTGACGCTTATTAGATGCAGTAATTTTGTCCGTTCGTGTAGGATATAGCGTAGAAACGCTAGCTGCAAGCCGAACGGCTGTTAGCACATACATAGACGAAAAAAATGGCTGCTCTCAGTAATAATCAACGCCGAATATTAGCTATAACAGTAAATGAATTTTACAATATCATGTTCTCATCTTCATCGGAGAAAAGTGAAGAGGATGATATTGAAGCTGAAATACAAAATAAAAATGTTAAGGAGGTTGGTTAGTAAAATCAATTTGATAAGAATTAGTTCAAATTTATGGAGGACATTCGTCTATAGGAATCTGTCGTCCATGCCAAAGTTGAAGACGATCGTCTGCATGGTTGTCGAGTAATTAATTATTGAAGTTGTACTCTTATACATGGGCGACATAACCAAAATGTCATGATATCTGTAATATAATCCTTGAAAGCATATTAAAAATGATAAGAATGTAATGAAAATAGGTGCAAATAATTCTTTACATATTTAGGAAGGAGCCTTGCCAAGGCTCAAACGATTTGTCTACATAGTTAGCAAGAAAATGTAAAAATAAAACAGCATGTTGTAGCTATTTCGCGTAAAGCTATCGAGCACGCGACGGGGAGCGGCAACGTCGCATTAGAGTCGGCCTTGATAAATCATGGGTGCCAATGGGGCCATAATTCAGTCACAGGTTATACAGAGAAAGTAAATTTTCGTATCACAATTTGATGAAAACAATTGTCAAATGATTGACGCTTTATTTTATTATTTCATTATTATTATTTTTTATCATTACAAATGATGTAGAATCAAATGTAGAGAGACGTAATGCGAATTAAAATTTGTTAATTGAAAATTTCAATAACACTTAACAAATTTTGTATAATAGAATTAAATATCAAAGAAAATAATAAACGTAATTACATTTGAAGTAAAAGCAAAAATATTTCTATTTTAATCCATTAAAGTTAATTAAGAACGACTGCACCAACAAACTTGTTGAAAATATAAAATAATATAAATTTATATATTAAATAAATTAATATATTTTATTAAACAGATATATTATGCTATTAAACTTTATAACGCAGCACATGACATGTGCGAAAACAGTAATACTTAAATATAGCTTACAGCATACATATCACAAATTTATTTGAGCAACTCTTCGAAATGACTTATGATAGTATTCAGCATTTTTTTTGTTTTAATCACTTGCTTTTTTCCATTCTCTTTCTTTTCAAGTAGTGATATAATCTCTTCCTTTCCTTGGCTGTATGCATGTTGTAATAGGACGTAGCTAATACCTGCATTAGCCATTCTTTTTCTTATCTCGTTGGATACGGAATTTGACAAAGGTACAAGTGATTTGAAATTCTTGTCGTATTGCAACATTTCTACGTACTTTTTATTACTGGTAAGTAATTCGTCGACTGTGAAGTTATAAAAGGCCACGTTCTGTAGCATTACTACATCGTACATTGCATCGTGAGCTTTTTCTGGATGTAGAGCAAAGTTTTGAGCTGCCAGCTTTACTAAACTGCAATCTTCACCGGGAAACTTATTCCTAAAAAGTGGCAGAGTGTCTACGAAACCGTCAATAACGTGGGTAAATTCTGTGACGAGGCCTACTTGATTGATAAGACGTATAAGTCGTGGAGCATCAAAGGCACAATTATGTGCAATTAACACGCAAGGCTTCTGTAAATCCTTTAAAAATTGGAGCAATTCGTTCGCAACTACGTGCAAAGGCTTCGCAGGTACGCTTCTTCCGTGTAAGAATAGATCGTGTCCTTCGTTGGTTAGTCCATTGACTTTTGAAGCAGCCAAAGATATATTTTCCTTTGGCCTTATGTATTCATTGAACATTGTGCTCCCACATTTCATAGCAACCTGTAAGACTTCGCAAGTCAGTTTTAACCCCGCAGTTTCCAAATCGAAAAAAACCAAAGCTGTGGAGTTATTATCGTGATCGAAATTGTTTGCTAAGCTTGGCAACTCAGTAGATGATGTATCGCGGTCAGTTTCTACTGCAGGCATGCTCAATAGACCGATGTGACTGCTATAAGTTTCACCTTCGAGATGATCCCGTCTGTTCCGTAATTGAGATCTCTGTTTTCTGAGAGCTCGTCTTCGCGTTTTGAAAAGTGGTGTCTTCGCTTTCGTCGACCGTATCCGAGCTGATTTCGCACATCTTTCTACGTGTTTAGACAAATGTGATCCTGGACTCAATTCGTAATGTTTATATACCTCTTGTACATATTTTTCTCCGCAATTTTTTTGGGCAACTGCGGATGCATATCTAAAATCAGCAGATTTGGAAAGACTGTAGCACATGGCTTT